>NC_067117.1:44485027-44555445 GCF_021347895.1 Acanthochromis polyacanthus
ATGGGCTGTTCCCAACCCACAATCAGAAGCCTGGTCCAAAGCATGCGCCGACGGATTGCTGCCTGCATCCAAGCAGATGGAGGCCATACTCGGTAGTGACTGTTGTGACTTTGTGTTTGGCAGGTGTCGTTTTCTTTTGTGAAATTCTTTATTTTGAAATCATTCTTGAAACTTTAGATTTTTGTTTCTGTATGCCAATATGCTAAACAAATGATTCACATGAAGAAAATCCAGTTTGGGGCTTCAAAATAAAAATTATGTTGAAAAATATGGTCTCAAAGTTTTTAATGACTGTCAGTGTACATAGATGTCCGGCCACTGAATGTTAGGCCATTGCCTCATATCCCGTAACCACTCTTGTTGCAGCAATGAGTGCGGGTCCGGTAGTTGCGTACCTGTACTAAGTGTCAACTTGTTTAAGTAACAGGTACGATCGGCAGGTGACAGCTCGTCAAGATACGATTTCTGAACAATAAGTGTCGGCTGTGCCATTGTCTTTCTGCACCGGGTCTGTGCGCATACCGACGTTGACGCTTGTGTTAGTAAACACTGCAAGCCGTCTATAGAGTCTGATTGGTTCTCATATAATCCCCTTTAGCTGCTGCAGAACGTCTGAGGAGCCTGAAGGCCTCAACAGGAACATCTAGTGCTGTTTACACATGTACTTTCTGCTCATTTTAGTTTAAAAACATGGAATAAAAAATGACATTTTCTGTCACTATTTCCTGTTTATTTCAGTTTTTCTGTCTCTTCTCAGCTGGAACTCCGTCCTGCTGCAGGAGCTTCATGTTTCTCTGCTGATTTATTTCTGTCTGTGACTCATAAAAACCCATCATCATCATCATCATCATCATCATCATCACAGAAACACTCCACCCAGACCACTGTTCCTTCTTTATTCCTTTTATTCATCACAGGCAGCAGCAGCCAATCAGCTGCAGCCTGACCCGCCCCTGCTGGCTGCTGATGGCTGCTGGGGCTCACTCCCACATCCAGCCCTTTTCTCTTTGTGTGAGCAACACAGCAGACACACAACCAGACACACACACACAACACACACACACACCACACAACACACACACACCACACACACACACACACACACACACACAACACACACACAGCATGGTCTTGTGTAGTTTTTGTGTCATTTTTGTCATTTGTAACTTTTTTGTCTAATGTTTTGCTTGTTTCATGTCGTTTGTCTCAGTTTTGTCATTTTGTCTCATTTTTGAAACGCTTTGTCTTGTTTTTGTGGGTTTTTTTGTCTGAATTTTGTCTTTCCTCTCTTGTTTTTTGGTCGTTTTCTCTTTTTTATTGTTTTGTGTGTCCTTTTTGTCCCGCTTGTGCTTTTTGTCTTATTTTTGTCTTTTGTGTTGTGCTTCAGTCATGTTGTTTGTCATTTGTGTCACTTTGTTGTTGTTTTTTTGTCCTGCTTGTGATGTTACTCTACTTGTTTGTGGTTTTGTTTCTTGCTTTAGGACTCATTTGTGTAGTTTTCTCTCTTGTTTTTGTCATTTTGCAACTTTTTGTCAAATTTCTGTCTCTTTTTTGTTTTGTTTCGTGTCGTTTGTCTCATTTTTGTCATATTTTATCTTGTTTTTGTTGTTTTTGTCTGACTTTTATTGTCGTTTTGTTTCCCAACACACACACACACACAAGTTGGGCTCCTATCCTAGTGGGACTTACCATTGACTCCCATTCATATCTAACCCCTAACCCTAACCCTAACCCAACCCTAACCCTAAACCTAACCTTAACCCAGACCAAAACAATGGCTAACCCTAAAGAAACATTTTTGCACTTTTACTTTTTTCAGTAACAACAACATGGCCAAGAAAACACTGTTTAAACTTGTGGGGACCGAAATGAGGTCCCACAAGTGACATAGTTTTCGGTTTTCCTACAGTTGTGGGACATTTGGTCCCCACAATATAGCAAAAACATGGGCACACCACACACACACACACACACAGCCCAGTACATCCTGTGAGTTAAACCTTAAAGCATTGTTCTTTACAATCTCATAAAAAATGCAGAAATGTCACACAAAAAACACAAAGCTTGAAAAAGTTTGATTCTGCTAAAGAACCTCCTTCTGGGAATGTGGTCTTTGAAGGCTCCTGGACCTGGTTCTGGTCCACAGACCTGCTGAGAACAAAATGTCTCCTAAAGTCTCCTTCAGGGCGTCAGAACGTCACAGAAGTCCACAAAGTCCTTCTGCATGAAGTTCTGGCTCTGCAGCAGGTCGTCCTCAGAGGGGAAGTACTGCAGGCTATCCTCCTGCAGAACCTGGTCCAGAACCAGCTCCTCCTGGTCCAGAACCAGACCCTCCTGGTCCAGAACCAGACCCTCCTGCAGAACCAGGAAGGGTCCTGGGGTGCTGGACCCGTGCGGGTTCGGACTGTCCAGCAGAGCTCCTCTGGCATTCTCCAGGACCCCCAGGTATGAGTCCATGTCGGTGAGGTCTGGGTCGCTGTCGGAGCTGCAGCTGTCGCCCCCTACCGAGTCGGACCGGAGGTGCATCATCTGGTACTTCTCGTGCATCAGGAACTGGTTGGTGTTCTTGGGGCCCGCATGCCCCGGGCCCGGTTCCCCTTCACGTTGACGGGTCTCAGCACCGGTCCGTTCGGTGCACAATGGCCCCGGGACCCGCCTCTCCCCGTGGCCCGCCGCCCCCCGCCGCTCCGGGACAGTCCGGGCTTCCTCCGCTCCTTCAGCTCCTGCAGCCAGAACCTCCGGCCCGGCATCTCTCAGGACGTGGTCTGGGTCTCACATGGTCCGGGCGGCAGAGAGCCACTCCGGGTCCAGACCTCCTCCGGTTCTTCTACCTTTTCACAGTCCGTCCGCTGCTCTTCTTCAGCTCCGGCTGCTGCATCGCCTGCTGGTCCTCCCCCAGCTTGGCTCTGGGCTTCGGTCTCTCCTCCGGTCCGGTCCGGCTCAGTCCGGGTGCAGCCTGCAGGGAGAACTGAGGGGCTGCTGAGGTCCGGGAGTTAAGATCCAGTCTACCACAACCTCAGAGCTGCATCAGCTGATCCATCTGAGCCGCCCCGCCCCCTGCTGCTACCTTATAAGGAGCTGGACGAGTCCATTCACACAGACTGGAGGGGGGACTGAACCACCGAGCTTTACCACACATGACCTACTTTACTCACTGTATTAATACGACTGTTTGATCTGTTAGTCAGTCTGTCTGTCTGTCTGTCTGTCTGTCTGTCTGTCTGCCTGTCTGTCTGTCTGTCTGTCTGTCTGTCTGTTTAACACAAAGATCCTCCCTATAGACTGATGGTTCACTCCGCCTCGGTTTTAGTAGCTGAAATCTGAACCACAGCTGCTGGAGCCCTGCCCCTCTGACACACACACACACACACACACACACACACACACACACACACACACACACACACACACACACTGTGTATTCCTATCTTTGTGGGGACATACCATTGACTCCCATTCATATCTAATCCCTAACCTCATTTTGGTCCCCACAAGTTTAAACAGTGTTTTCTTGGCCATGTTGTTGTTACTGAAAAAAGTAAAAGTGCAAAAATGTTTCTTTAGGGTTAGCCATTGTTTTGGTCTGGGTTAAGGTTAGGGTTAGGGGTTAGATATGAATGGGAGTCAATGGTAAGTCCCCACAAAGATAGGAATACACAGTGTGTGTGTGTGTGTGTGTGTGTGTGTGTGTGTGTGTGTGTGTGTGTGTGTGTGTGTGTGTGTGTTCAGGTATATCCACTACTCCTGTCCCTGGTTTCTGCTCGGACATGTTTTTCTCTCCTGCTTCTTGTTGTTTTTCCTTTTTTTTCCCTCCTGCTGCCCCCTTCAGGCTGGAATCTCCATCTGCTGTTTGTGTTCCAACAGTCAGAACTGAGGCTATAGCGCCACCAGGTGGTCAGACAGTATGTTTATCACAGCAGCAAGACGAAGTTCTAGTATGAAACTGCTGGAAACAGACAGAAATAGACAAAAATAAACAAAGCAGCCAAACAGTAACAAAAGAACAACCAAAAACGGTCCAAAAACCAAAAAAATTGCAACAAAACTGTCAAAAAGTGATGAAAAATTATTAAAAACAGATAGAACTAAAAAGTACACACAAAACTGACAAAAAGTGACCAGAAAAACGACTAAAACACAAAACAGCAGAATAAAACACAAACAGCCATAAAATGACAAAAAAAACCCCTCAAAAATAGACATAAAATCAGAAACATAGACAGAAAACTTGCAAAAAGTGATGAAAAAACTCCTTCAAAAGTCAAAGATGTCTGTGTGTCACACGGACATCTTTGACTGGAGAATCTCAGTCATCATCATTATCATTATTAGTTGTAATAGCAGTAGTGTCAATAGTAGTAGTGTTAGTAGTAGTAGCAAAGCGGTAGTATCAGTATTATTATTACTATTTGTAGCAGTAGCAGCAGCAGTACTATCAATAGTAGTATGAGTAGTAGTACTAATAATATCAGTAGTTGTGGTATTAGTAATCGTAGCAGTAGTATAGTAGTAGTAACATTATTAGTATTTCTAATGACTTGTTCTGATTTGATTGTTACTACACAAGTATTTGGGGTTTTTATTTATTTAATATGGAATAAGAAACATTTCATACACTGATCGCGGGTCGCGTTTCAATAAAGTTTAGAAAACAGTCAGCGAAGCGGTTTAAATAAAGTTTTTTGAGCAGTCAGCTGCTTCACATCACAACAAACATGGTGGCGGGAGAGCAGACGCCGAATGTCCGGTAAAACATCCGGTAAAATACCCGGTAAAACACGCTTAATTTGCAGGTTTTTACTCTCTGAAAGATACGCTTCGGTGTCAGGATGGATTCTGCGCCGTTTTCAGAGGAGCTGTCAGAGAGGAAAGTGTGTGTCGTGGGCTCGGAGCTAGTGGAAAACTACACGGTGAGTTAGCTTAGCTGGTAACCTAGCGTTTAGCTTAACCGCTAACTTAGCCTCCGGTCTGAGGCTGTGACAGCACCGTAATGTTGACGAATTTATTCCCCAGTGAATGTATTTGCTGTTCGTTGTGTGGACTTTATGTTAACCTTACTGCGGTCAGCGGGGCTTTATTCTCCTCTGGCTGGAGCTAACAGGCTAACTGCTAACAGGCTAACTGTTAACTGAGCAGTTCGTTTAAAGTGTTTTCGCTGCAGTTTTCAGAGCCGACAGCTTCTTCCTTCTTTCCGACATTTTAATGTAGAGTCCTGCAGATCTGTGGAACCAGAAATGACAAAAATCTTCTCAAAATGATTCAAAAATCGTCTAAAATTGCTTAAATCTTTTCAGAAGTGAACTGAAAATTATTAAAAATGACACAAAATTTGTCCAAGACGCTTTCAAGATTTTCAAAAATGACATAAAACCGTCTAAAATAACTGGAGAATGATCCAAATAAGTCAGACTTTTTCTGAAATGATTAAAAATGATCCAGAATGATTTAAAATCTGCAGACTGACTCTAAATTTGTTGAAGATCTTTTCAAAATCCTCCAAAATGACTCAAAAATCGTCTAAAATGGCCTAAACTTGTCAGAAGTGAAGTGAAAATCATTAAGCATGACTGAAAATGTGCAAAACGGCACAAAATTTGTTCAAGATGCTTTAAAAACATTCAAAATTTGTCCGAAATGACTTGAAAATGATCTAAAATTAGATGTCATTTGTTCAGAATGACGTGAAAATAGTCTGATCTGGAATCAGTCAGAATTTCTCTTAGATGATAAAAAGTGATCCAGAATGACAGTGGAGTCTGAAGCAGCAGCAGGTTCTGAGTGTTTTTTCTTCTCTGTGGTTCATTTTAAAGTCTCTGTGGAACCAGAACAACACAAAGAAGCACTCAGAGATGAGCTAGAAAGACAAATCATTAAAACAAAGTAGAAATGATCTTCTGAAGATGACAGAAAGTGGGATCAACGTTTCAGCTGCTGAACTATTTCCTGTTTTATGAGTTTCTGTCGTCATGTTAGATCACTCATGACTTCACTGAGGAGCTCTGAGATTCTTTTTGTTTTCTACAGAATGGAATCAGAGCCAGGTATGGACACATTTTCTGCAGTTTTGTGTAATTTTCTACTCATTTTAGACAAATTTAGAGTCATTTTGGATCATTTTAAGCATCTTGGATACATTTAGTGTCATTCTGCAAATGTTCAGTCATATTGGATCACCTCTGGTCTTTTGAGAGAAATTCTGACTGTCATTTCTTACATTTTGAAATAATTTTGAACAATTTTTGAACCATTTTGGGAAGTTTTTTGTCATTTCTGACAACTCTTGTTGATCCAGAATTACAGAAAACGTTCCAGAAATGATCTAAAACTGCAAAAATTTGTTCAAAGTATCATTAAAATCGTAGAAAATCTTTATTTACTACATTAATCTAATATAGAAAGAAAACAGAATGATCTTAATCAGTGTACCGCGTCGCTGTAACGTTGTATTGGGGTTGTGGGTTCGACCGCTCTGCTTCTACCTCCCTCAACTGTTTTCATACAGCTGATTTCTTTTCATTCCTTTACATCGTGTCAAAGTCCTTCTGTGTTGTTTCAGGTTTACATCATCGACGTCACGGACGGAAAGCACCGATGGACAGTCAAACATCGCTACAGCGACTTCCACGACCTCCATGAGAAGGTAGAAGATCAGACAACTGGAAGCTTTCTGACCGTTTCCTTCATCTCTTCATGTCTAAATTCATTTATTCGCCTGTGAAATATCCTGAAACGAGTTGATTCAGAGTGTCAGAAGGAAAACATCCTGCAGAGGAAACGGATAAAATGTCCTGAAGACTGATGAATAATTCAGATTCCTCTTTCTGTCAGAGATAATGTTTAAACCACCAACTTATAATAACCATCATGCATTTCACCACTAGTGAATTATATTCTGTTCCAAACTATATTCATCTGCAAAAAAGGAAACAGAAAACCTGTAGGTAAAAAATAAATATACTGTGGGAAAAGATATTTTTAAAAATGCCTTAAAAAGTATGCAGTATATAAAAATAGTTTTAAATTGCTAAAAAATGTACACTGCAAAAAATATTTAGAAAATGTACAGTGTGCAAAAATATTTTTAAAAATATATAATGCACAAAAATATTTTTCAAACTGATGAAAATATACAATGTGCACTAATTTTTAAAAAATAATACATAAAAATATACAGTGCATAAAAATATTTGTAAAAATGTTACAAAATACACAGTGTGCAAAAGTTATTCTTAAAAATGTGTAAAAAATGTACAGTGTGAATTTTTAAAACAGTATATACAGTGTGCAAAAATATCTGGGGAAAAACGTATATATACACACAGAGTGCAAAAATATTTTTAAAAATATGTTAAAATAAAGTGCATTTTTTTAAAATGCAGGTTAAAAAATACAGCGTGAAAAAATATATTAAAAAAGCATGTATACAGTGCAAAACATATATTTAAAAATGTAGGTTGCCAAGTACACAGTGTATAAAACATGTAGGTTAAAACAGACACACTTGTATCTCTAAAAATCTCTAAAATTCAGCCTTGACATGCAGTTGTTTGTCTGTAATGTAAACGTGAAAATAACAACTTTCATTGTAAAGAATCTGTGCTTCATCTTCTCAGATAATCCATCAATCATCTGCAGTAGTTTCCCTTCACATCGAACAGAGCCTCGGTTTTCTCCTCCATGTCTGCTGTTTTTATCTGGCCATCGGTTAAACACATTCTGGTTTGTTTCCTGCAGCTGGCGGCGGAGAAGAAGGTCGACCGCCGGCTTTTACCCCCCAAGAAGATTCTGGGGAAGAACTCCAAGAGTCTGGTGGAGCGCCGGCAGAAGGAGCTGGAGCTTTACCTGCAGACGCTGCTGCTACAGTTCCCTCAGGCCACGCCCACAGCGCTCGCCTGCTTCCTGCACTTCCACCTCTATGTGAGTGAAGTCCTTCAGCAACCGGCTTCAGGAGGTTTTACAGCAGAGGGCAAGAAGCACAGAAGATGCTGATTCTGGCGCTTAAAGTCCTGGAAGTCCTGGAAAATCACATGATGATCAGTTTGGAAAAGTCCCGATTAATAAATAGAAACTCCACATCTAACACTGGATGTGAAACATTGAGAAAGAAATACTAAAACCAACCAAAATTTACAACAAATATGTAGCTTAAAAACTAAATGTTGTACAAAAAAAATGTTTACAAAATATGTTGGTTAAAAGATGAGCAATGGACAAAATCTAACATAAATGTAGGTAAAACATATACAGTGTGCAGAACTTTGCACCCTAGTAAATAGTTTTTAATGTGTTTTTCAGGAGATCAACGGGATCACAGCAGCTCTGGCTGAAGAGTTGTTCCATAAAGGTGAGTTCTGCTTATGTCCTCTGATTCATTCAGACTGAACTGATTAAAGTTCATCTGTGGTAACTGTTGCTAAGGGGCTAGATCTCTGTGCTAACTGATGCCGAGGAGCTAGATCTCCATGGTAACTGATACTGAGGAGCTAGATCTCCATGGTAACTGATACTGAGGAGCTAGATCTCCATGGTAACTGATACTGAGGAGCTAGATCTCCATGGTAACTGATACTGAGGAGCTAGATCTCCATGGTAACTGATGCTGAGGAGCTAGATCTCCATGGTAACTGATGCTGTGAAGCTAGATCTCCATGGTAACTGATGCTGAGGAGCTAGCGTTACTGAATGTTACTAAAACCATTGAATGAAGACGTTACATTGTCACACCATGTTTGTTTACATATTTGTTTACATGTTTGTTGCGTGCAGGTGAGCAGCTGCTGCAGGCCGGGGAGGTCTTCTGTCTCCGTCCTCTGCAGCTCTACTCCGTCTCCCAGCAGCTCCGTCTGGCCAAACCCACCTGCTGCAACGGAGACGCCCGGACCGACCTGGGACACATCCTGGACTTCACTTGCAGACTGCGCTACCTCAAGGTGAGTCGGACCATCCTCCCCTTGTCCTCGTCCTCCCCCCGTCCTCCCCGGTCTCCCCCCGTCCTCCCCCGTCCTCCCTGGTCTTCTCCCGTCCTCCCCCGTCCTCCCTCGTCCTCATCGTCTGTCTCTCTGCTCAGATCTGCGGCTCCAGAGGTCCGGTGGGGAGCAGTGACATCCAGGAGAGCAGCCTCCCCTTTGACTTGTCCGTCTTCAAGTCCCTGCTGCAGATCCAGGTACCGCTGACCCACTTTACTGTCTCCATGGCAACCACAATCTGCTGCTCTAATGTCTGAAGTCGACCTTTCTGCTTCTGAAATGTCAGACTAGCAGCTTTAGAACCAGAGGCTCTGCAGGAGAACCTCTGAGAGCGAAGCTCCTGGGTTGCAGTGTTTTCAGATTCCTGTGTTTTCTCCAAACAGGAAGGAAAGTAATAGTTAGAACCTGAGAGGCTGAGTGAGACCATCTGTTGATCAGAGACACCAAAGTCCTGCTTAGTTAGACATTAACATGTCTGTGTGTGTGTTTATGTAGATCAGTGACTGCAGCTCGGAGCAGATTGAAGGTTTGTCGACTCTCAGGACGAGTTTGGAGACGATGAACGTCCACCAGAGTACACAATCCATGATGGTACGCAACAATACAACACAACAACAATACAACACTGTAGAAACACAGCACCATCAGTGTGTCTCTGTGTAGTGAATCTATGATGTACACAACACAAACACAACATGTGGTGTGTGTGTGTGTAGAGATCTGTGTGTGAACAGCTACATCATATTTGTGTAGTGATTTGTGTTTGTGTAGAGTATGGTTTGTGTTAACGTGTTAATGTGTGTTAATGTTTCTGTTGTGTTGTGTTGATCCAGTCAGTTCTGGTCCCAGAGGCGGCGGAGTTCCCCCAGTGGGAACCTGAGGGGGTGGAGTCTGTGTGTCCTGTCACGGCATTGGTGCCGGTGTGGTGTCAGCTGACCACCCTGGACCTGAGTCACAATGACATCAGCTGCATAGACAACTCTGTGGTGAGACGCACACGAACACACAAAACTTCTCAAGTATGTTGTCAGAAACCCAGAAAACCCTACAGGTAGGGTCAGTTAGAACCCTACAGGTAGGGTCAGTTAGAACCCTACAGGTAGAGTCAGTTAGAACCCTACAGGTAGGGTCAGTTAGAACCCTACAGGTAGGGTCAGTTAGAACCCTACAGGTAGAGTCAGTTAGAACCCTACAGGTAGGGCCAGTTAGAACCCTACAGGTAGGGTCCGTTAGAACCCAACAGGTAGGGCCAGTTAGAACCCAACAGGTAGGATCAGTTAGAACCCAACAGATAGGGCCAGTTAGAACCCTACAGGTAGGGCCAGTTAGAACCCAACAGGTAGGGTCAGTTAGAACCCAACAGGTAGGGTCAGTTAGAACCCTACAGGCAATTAGAGCCCTACAGGTAGAGTCAGGATGCGTTCAGGTGTTCTCAGGTGTGCTGACTGAGTTCTTTCTCTTCTGTTCTGCAGAGGTTGATTCCAAAGGTAGAGTTCCTGGATCTGAGCTCCAATCAGCTGTCCTCAGTGGAGAACCTGCAGGTGAGTGGAACTGTGAGGAGGTTCTGGTCCAACAGGATCAACGGATCGTCTCTGTGTGTCGGTTAAAGTCAGGATTAATCTGAGGATCATTTAGAGACCTGGTGGGATGAACTCGGACCCATCCACACTGGTTCCACAGCGGGGGTTTGGTTCTACAGCAGGTGTTTGGTTCTATAACAGGTGTTTGGTTCTGTGAAGTTCTGACCTACCTGTTTGTGGTTCCAGCACCTGTACAACCTGGTCCACGTGGATCTGTCCTACAACAACCTGCAGGTTCTGGAAGCTGCTCACACCCGTCTGGGGAACATTAAGACCCTGAACCTGGCTGGAAACCAGCTGCAGAACCTCAGTGGACTCTCCAAGCTCTACTCTCTGGTCAACCTGGACCTCAGCCACAACCAGCTGGACCAGGTAGGTAGGACCAGGAGGTCCTGGAGTTTCTAAAGAGGTTCCGAAGGTTCCCCTCTGAACTACATTTTTTTCTGCTCCTGTCTCATTTTGCTTCACTGTGGTTCAGGTTTAAAGTTCTGCAGCTCTGTGGAACCAGAACATCATGAAGGAGGAGAGAACTCGTGTAGAAGAAGTTGTGTAAATAACCCAGATGTTCTGTTTCTGTCCAGCTGGAGGAGATCAGGAACATTGGTTCTCTGCCCTGCCTGGAGAAGCTCAGCCTGGCCGGGAACCCCATGTGCATCATCCCCGACTACAGAACCAAAGTCCTGGCCCAGTTTGGAGACCGAGCAGCTGAGGTACCACCAGAACCTCCATAGAACCTTCAACGGTTCCTTAGCTGCTGATTGTTCCGTTAACTGTGGTTGTATCTCCAGGTGTGTCTGGACAGCAGAGTGACCACAGAGAAGGAGCTGGACACCGTGGAGGTTCTCAAAGCCATCCAGAAGGCCAAAGAGGTCAAAGACCGGATGAGCAGCGGAGACAAGAAGGTAGACCCAGAACCAGGGAGGTTCTCCTAGTGTTCTACTGATGTTCTCCTAATGTTCCACTGAGGTTCTACTGAGGTTCTCCTAGTGTTCTACTGAGGTTCTGTAGTGTTCTACTGATGTTTTCCTAGTGTTTCTACTGAGGTTCTACAAGTGTTCTACTGATGTTCTCCTAGTGTTCCACTGAGGTTCTACTGAAGTTCTGTAGTGTTCTACTGATGTTCTGTAGTGTTCTACTGAGGTTCTACTAGTGTTCCACTGAGGTTCTACTGAAGTTCTGTAGTGTTCTACTGATGTTCTGTAATGTTCTACTGATGTTCTCCTAGTGTTCCACTGAGGTTCTACTGAGGTTCTAGTAGTGTTCTACTGATGTTCTCCTAGTGTTCTACTGAGGTTCTACTGAGGTTCTCCTAGTGTTCTACTGAGGTTCTCCTAGTGTTCTACTGAGGTTCTACTAGTGTTCTACTCAGGTTCTCTAGTGTTCTACTGATGTTCTCTAGTGTTCTACTGAGGTTCTCCTAGTGTTCTACTGATGTTCTCCTAGTGTTCTACTGAGGTTCTACTGATGTTCTCCTAGTGTTCTACTGATGTTCTCCTAGTGTTCTACTGAGGTTCTACTAGTGTTCTACTGAGGTTCTACTCAGGTTCTGTAGTGTTCTACTGATGTTCTCCTAGTGTTCTACTGAGGTTCTACTGAGGTTCTCCTAGTGTTCTACTGAGGTTCTACTCAGGTTCTGTAGTGTTCTACTGATGTTCTCCTAGTGTTCTACTGAGGTTCTACTGAGGTTCTGTAGTGTTCTACTGAGGTTCTCCTAGTGTTCTACTGAGGTTCTACTGATGTTCTCCTAGTGTTCTACTGATGTTCTCCTAGTGTTCTACTGAGGTTCTACTAGTGTTCTACTGAGGTTCTACTAAGGTTCTCCTAGTGTTCTTCTCAGGTTCTCCTAGTGTTTTACCGAGGTTCTACTCAGGTTCTGTAGTGTTCTACTGATGTTCTCCTAGTGTTCTACTGAGGTTCTGTAGTGTTCTACTGATGTTCTCCTAGTGTTCTACTGAGGTTCTGCTAGTGTTCTACTGAGGTTCTAGTAGTGTTCTACTGAGGTTCGTTCTCCTCGTGTTCTACTGAGGTTCTAGTAGTGTTCTATTGAGGTTCTGGTAGTGTTTTATTGAGGTTCTGTAGTGTTCTATTGAGGTTCTACTAGTGTTCTAGTAGTGTTCTATTGAGGTTCTACTAGTGTTCTAGTAGTGTTCTATTGAGGTTCTATTAAGGTTCTAGTAGTGTTCCATTGAGGTTCTGTTCATAATGTACTAGTGTTCTGTTAGTGTTGTGGATGATTCCTGATTTCTGGTGATTTCTCATCATTTTTGGTGATTCTTGATCATTTCTGATGGTCTCTGATGATTTCTGGTGATTTAATGTGATCTCTTAATAATCTTGTAGATGATTTCTGATGATCTCTGATGATTTTGTATGATCTTTTAATAGTGTTGTAGATGATCTCTGGTGATTTCTGATGTCCTCTCTGTCTTCTTGTCAGATCAGTGAGGACACCAGACCTCCTGCTGCTCCTGTCCTCTGCTCCTCCTCTTCCTCTCTGTCCTCCTCTGCTCCTCCTGCCTCCTCCTCCTCCTCCTGTCCGGCCCAGCAGGCTTCCAGCCAAGGTAATCATGTATGTATCAGGCTGAAGGAGGTTCTGCTGGTGGGTTCTTCTGGAGGCAGCAGCCGGACAGTCAGTAAAATGAACTCATCCTGGTCTTAGATGTTTGAGCTTCCAACACAGAATCTACAACAGAACAGACGTCAGCAAACAACCAGAACCACTCAGAACCCAAACTTAGTCTTACACTGGTTTGTACTGTATTTATACTGGTTTCCACTGTATCTGGACTAGTTTTTAGGCTGGTACTGGTTTTAGGGTGTTTTGAGCCACATTTTCTGCAGGTTTTGGACTGGATTTTGGACTGGTTCCAAGGGTGTTTAGGTTGGTTTTGAACTGGTTTTAGGCTGTATTTAGACTATATTCTGGATGGGTTTAAAGGCGTTTTAGACTGGTTGCACACTGGTTTTGGGCTGGTTATTGGAGTGGGTGTAAACTCTCTGTAGACTGGGTGTGGACTAGTGTCAGACTGGGTTTTGGACTGGTTCTGGGACTGGGTTTAAACTCAGTTTAGAAATGTTTTAGGCAAATTTTTAACTGATTTCTGACTGGTTCTGGACTGGTTTTCAGCTTTGTTTGGACTGGTTCTGGACTGGTTTTCAGCTTTGTTTGGACTGGTTCTGGACTGGTTTTCAGCTTTGTTTGGACTGATTCTGGACTGGTTTTCAGCTTTGTTTGGACTGGTTCTCAGCTTTGTTTGGACTGGTTTTGGACTGCAGTTAGACTGAAGCTCTTTTCCAGTCAGAACAGCAGAAATCAGGTTTTAGAAGAGTGTTTACTGTGGTTCAATCTGTTTGTTCCGTGTAGAAGCAGCTGCAGAACAAAGGTAGGAAACTGATTAACCTCCTCTAACCTCCTCTGGAGTAGTCTGAGGATTCCAGTGAACACAGGATGTATGAACATACGTGATCTAGAAACACCAGAACATCTACATGTGTGTTGGAACAGAAACATCTGAAGTCCGGCTGCTGCCTCCAGTAGTTTAGTTCAGCTTTGCTGCATGTACACACGTGGACAAAATTGTTGGTACCCCTCAGTTAAAGAAGGAAAAACCCACAATTCTCACTGAAATCACTTGAAACTCACAAAAGTAACAATAAATAAAAATTTATTGAAAATTAAATAATCAAAATCAGCCATCACTTTTGAATTGTTGATTAACATAATTATTTAAAAAAACAAACTAATGAAATAGGGCTGGACAAAAATGATGGTACCCATAACTTAATATTTTGTTGCACAACCTTTTGAGGCAATCACTGCAATTAAACGATTTCTGTATTTGTCAATGAGCGTTCTGCAGCTGTCAACAGGTATTTTGGCCCACTCCTCATGAGCAAACAGCTCCAGTTGTCTCAGGTTTGATGGGTGTCTTCTCCAAATGGCATGTTTCAGCTCCTTCCACATATGTTCAATGGGATTCAGATCTGGGCTCATAGAAGGCCACTTTAGAATAGTCCAACGCTTTTCTCTCAGCCATTCTTGGGTGTTTTTGGCTGTGTGTTTTGGATCGTTGTCCTGTTGGAAGACCCATGACCTGCGACTGAGACCAAGCTTTCTGACACTAGGCAGCACATTTCTCTCCAGAATGCCTTGATAGTCTTCAGATTTCATCGTACCTTGCACACTTTGAAGACACCCTGTGCCAGATGCAGCAAAGCAGCCCCAAAACATTACTGAGCCTCCTCCATGTTTCACCGTAGGGACAGTGTTCTTTTCTTCGTATGCTTGGTTTTTGAGTCTATGAACATAGAGTTGATGTGCCTTACCAAAAAGCTCCAGTTTGGTCTCATCTGTCCAAAGGACATTCTCCCAGAAGCTTTGTGGCTTGTCAACATGCATTTTTGCAAATTCCAGTCTGGCTTTTTTATGAGTTTTTTTCAGCAGTGGTGTCCTCCTTGGTCGTCTCCCATGAAGTCCACTTTGGCTCAAACAACGACGAATGGTGCGATCTGACACTGATGTACCTTGGCCTTGGAGTTCACCTTTAATTTCTTTGGAGGTTGCTCTGGGCTCTTTGGATACAATTCCAACGATCCGTCTCTTCAATTTGTCATCAATTTTCCTCTTGCGGCCACGTCCAGGGAGGTTGGCTACTGTCCCGTGGGTCTTGAACTTCTGAATAATATGAGCCACTGTTGTCACAGGAACTTCAAGCTGTTTAGAGATGGTCTTATAGCCTTTACCTTTAAGATGTTTGTCTATCATTTTTTTTCGGATGTCCTGGGACAATTCTCTCCTTCGCTTTCTGTTGTCCATGTTCAGTGTGGTACACACCTTTTCACCAAACAGCAGGGTGACTACTTGTCTCCCTTTAAATAGGCAGACTGACTGATTATGAGTTTGGAAACACCTGTGATGTCAATTAAATGACACACCTGAGTTAATCATGTCACTCTGGTCAAATAGTTTTCAATCTTTTATAGAGGTACCATCATTTTTGTCCAGGCCTGTTTCATTAGTTTGTTTTTTTAAATAATTATGTTAATCAACAATTCAAAAGTAATGGCTGTTTTTGATTATTTAATTTTCAATAAATTTTTATTTATTGTTACTTTTGTGAGTTTCAAGTGATTTCAGTGAGAATTGTGGGTTTTTCCTTCTTTAACTGAGGGGTACCAACAATTTTGTCCACGTGTGTAACAGAACATCTGTGACTTAAACTAAAAGCTGCCTTCATGTGATGCTCTGGTTGGTGACATGCAGCACTTCCATGTTCCTCTGAACTAGAACTGGAGAGAAACTGATCAAACTAACCTTCTGCTTTCACCGCTCAGAGAGGAAACTCACCTGAAGCTTTTCATTCTGCTGTAGAAACTTTTCACTGAACACTTTCATGCTAAATTAACAGAACTTTACTGTGCTGATGACAACCTGCAGAAAAATGTGTTTTAAACTGACACACATCATGACTGGAATTAATTAATGAGGGTAATTAATGACAGAGTTCCAACAGTGTTCTGTCCTCAGGTGTTTTAAACTCAGGTGTGTTTTCTGTTCCAGAAGTGACCAGCCCAGAAGAAGCCGCCGCCCCCCCGCTGTTCTCCCCCCTGTAGACGCTACAACCCCCCCTGCTAGCTTCAACGCCCCCCACCTGTCTGCTGGCCCCGCCCAGGTGAGACACACCTTGAGCAGCTGTAGGGGAGGGGCCTGTTTCCATGACAAGAGTACGATCGGAGAGTCGTCTTCAGAATCATAGAATGAAGTGAATCTGATGAAATGTCGTAGCTTTTATGAAACCGAACATCACGTGATGAGTTTAAAGATCTTCAGAAAGTTGGAAATCTGATCGTTCTCTGTTTTTACCGATAAATGGTGTCGTTTTGTTGCTTCTATTATGTGAAGTTTCCAATCTGTCAGAAAACTAACATCCTAGATAACCGTTAAACTAATGGTTCTGTTGTTTGTCTGCAGGTCCAGCAGTCGTCCATCAGTCTGTCTGAACTCTGTGGAGCTTCCACTGATGTTCCTGCTGCTGATATCACAGTCTGGTTAGTATCAAACATCAACACAGTCAGGTTAGGGTGGCGATTTCATGTGGAATACTTCTATACTGGGAATATCTCCAGAGTTCCAGGTATTTGGAGTCCATGGAGGAGAAGGTCCCCTGGAGAAAGTTCTAGAGTAGACCTACTGACAGCTGTACAGTTGTCAGTAGGTCTACTCTAGAACTTTCTCCAGTTGTCTGTAGATCTACTCTAGAACTTTCTCCAGTTGTCTGTAGGTCTACTCTGGAACTTTCTCCAGGGGACGTTCTCCTTTCCTGCTTCCAGTCTTTAAGTTTAGTCTCACTTAGAACATTCCGGGTCCTTGAAGTCCATAGATGTGGGTCCAGATTTATCACTTTTAATAGACCTTTTGCCATCATTTCTGAGCCTCAGAACTTCATCAGTCCAGCAGATAGAATCATAACATTTAGGAGGAGAAACACATCTGAGGTCTGGTAAAACTGAAACTACAATAACTACAGAAGCTGAGACAGAACCGCAGAAAAGACCAAAAAGGTGCAACATAGAGGTAAATAAATATACCACAAAAAGTGACAAAATCTCCACTGAAAGATGCAAAATTATCACAAAATGGCCCCAAATCACCAAAAAAATAGTGAGTCTACCACAAAACGACATAATCTCTCCACTAAATGGATCAAAATTACCACAAGGAACATCTGGTTCTTCATCTCCGGTACTTTTATCAGTGATCAGTTATGCCTTCATTGTGATTTTAGACATTGTTGAGTCATTCTAGGCAGATTTTAAGGCATTTTTAACATTGTTTTTGGCAAATTTTGAATGATTTTATACAAGCTTCATGTCATGTTGTTCATATTTTCATAATTTTGGACACATATCTACGTATGTCAGGGGTCTCAAACTCGCGGGCCAATTGCGGCCCGCGGGACGATAGTTTGCGGCCCCCGTCTTAATATGAAAGATTAATGTTATTGCGGCCCGCAAGTTTGATGTGAATGACACTTTACAGTGTTGTGCGCGGAGCTGAACGAACCCACCAATCACAGTGGGGTATATGGCTCTTGAGGGCGGGACATCGGCCGGGCTTGTTGTGACTTCGCGACATTAGCTTACTGCTGCTGAGCGGGACAGACAGTTTTATTCACAGAATGAATACCAAGTTACTATAATGCCAACACTGGCCAGAAGCCCACAACCGGTGAGGGAGGGGGGAGACAGGCTCCCGGAGGGGCGGCAGTAGAGGGGGGAACGCGGCGGCGATCCGCGGAGCGCGGTCACGTCCTGCAACTTATCTCATTCATACAGATCACCTGCAGCGGCCGTGACGGATCAGACTGCAGGCAGGAAGATACTGAACCAGAGACAATTACAAAGACTAATGCTGTAAAAAATAATCATTCATCACAATCATGATTTTTAGCTTCTATCACTATAAGAAAACAACTGACCGCGGCCTTTAAAATGTAAAAATGCGCTCCCCTTTTAAAAGACGTAGCGCACTGACATGTGCTGTTTTCTCCGCTCACAGAAAACAACATATGGACAAAATCGATCGCTTTCATATTGGACTAATCTGAAATGAGGACACTTCATCTGACTCTTTTAAATAAGTAAATTTTGCTCTCATGGTGGTCTGATCACTCAGCCACTGAACAGCATGTACCATAGTCTGCGCTGTGAGGCGTTCAGGGAACATCGGTAAATATCTCTCGTTAAGCAACCAGGTGGGACCAGATGGGTGCCATGAACTTACAATGTGCAGGGTCCTGTATTTACTTGGTATCGGATCAATACCAAATCTTGCAGTATCTCACACCACTAGTTTTTAGTGTTATTAGGCAACGGTCCCATTTTCTGTTTACATTTTTCTGGCATTTTATGCACTTTGGTGAAATTATCATAATTTATTTAGTTTGGTTGCACTTTTTGTTATGTATTACACTTGAAAACAAAATCTGTTCTGTTGTGACGTATGACTGCAAAATTTATTCTCCACAAAACTTGTGTTATGGAAAGTCCAGCTCTCGCAGACAAACCTTTGGCATTTCCCAGCATCGTGGATGCAGCCACACCATTCAGTGGTGAGAAGTATGTTGAGGTCATTTTGAAGCTGCAGGAGGAATTTGATCACAGATTTGCAGGCTTCAAGACGCACAGAGCCACATTTGAAATTTTTGCAGACCCATTCTCCTTTGATGTGCAAGATGCCCCTCCTGTGCTTCAGATGGAGCTCATTGACCTGCAGTGCAATTCTGAACTCAAAGCCAAGTTCAGGGAGGTGAGTGGAAAAACAGACAAGCTTGGACAATTTTTGAGAGAATTGACCCCCAGCTTCCCTGAGCTTTCCCGAATGTTCAAGAGGACCATGTGCCTTTTTGGGAGCACATAGTTGTGCGAAAAGCTCTTCTCCACCTTGAACTAAGTCCAAGTACAGGTCCAGACTTACTGATGAGCATCTTCAAGCCCTACTGAGGGTCTTAACTGCTTCCTCCCTCAAGCCAAATGTGGCTCGGCTATGCGAGAAGAAGCGCTGCCAGGTCTGTAGCAGCAAGAAGTAGGCAAGAGAAGCCATGTTCAGAACAGTCCATTGTCAATGTTCCATTCATGTTCAGAAAGTTAAAGGTTAAAGAACTGTTAATACAGACATTTGAATCTGAATATTAAAATAATTAGATTTCTCTGGTCAGCAACTATATGTGCTTTCTATATCTGCTGTATTATTATTATTATTATTATTATATTTATTTATTACTGATTGATTTCTTTTCTTATTAATTCTTAATTCGTTTATTTATTTTTTCATCTTATTTTGTGTTAAAAAATAAAGATATTTGAGAACATTGGAATGTTTTTATCAGAGCTTTTCTTGTGGAAAACTTGATGCGGCCCAGCCTCACCCAGCCTCTGCCTCCAGCAGCCCCCAGCTAAACTGAGTTTGAGACCCTGACGTATGTATTTTTGAGCTTTTTCTGATGAAAATTTTCAACCATTTCGGAATTTTTGTTGATCATTTTAGACATTTTTGAATCATTCAAGGCTGATTTTAGGTCATTTTGGACGAATATTTGTCATATTGGACAATTTTTTGACTCATTTTGGAGATATTTTAGGGCCCTTGGACATTTTTTGTCATTTTTAACACATTTTAGTTGATCTGAAAAGTCTTTGTGTCATTTAGGACCATCTTCTGAGTGATTTTTAAGATGTTTCCTTTATTTTGGACAAGTATTGAGTCATTCTGGACATTTTCTGAACCTCAGAACTTCATCAGTCTGGCAGATAGACACAGGACATTTAGGAGGAAGAACCACATCAGAACATTTTTAATTGTTGTGCTCAAGTCTCAAGTAATTGTGGACATTTTTTATATATACTTCTGATAATTTTAAACATTTTAGAGTCCTTCTGGGCATATTTTAGGCCTTTTTTACCATCATTTTTATCAGTGGATTCATTCTCAACAAGCTTCACGTCATTCTGTAATTGTCTCTTCATAATTCTGGATGAATATTTATGCATTTATGAGCTTTTTTTTTAATCCTTTTAGACATTTTTCAGTCATTCTGGATGAATATTTGTTATTTTTTGTTCTCTAATCCTGCAATTAATTATATGACAGACAACCTGCTGCAGTTCATTGTTTGTCCTGCTGGAGACGCTGTTGTCCACAAAATCACATCATTTTACTGCTTTAGAATGGAGTAGAATGTCCTGTTTGTGTCCCACAAGAGGAAAACCTTTGGTCTGTGTGGTGGATGGTTGATAATGGACCAAGAAAGGATTAAAAACCACGGAAATAACAAAAAAGACAAACATTTCTGGATCTTTATTGATCCAAATGTGTCTCTGAGCTAAAATCTGTTTTTCTGTCCTGCAGCTCTACCTGCTACTCCTCCATCACCTGTTCCTCCTGCAGCGCCCCCTGGTGTCCGCTGCTTCCTGCTCACCTGCTGCCGCTCTCCGCCTCCAACCAGGACTTCGTTACCCAGCTGTCCCAGCGGCTCGGCTCCGCCCACAGGAAGCAGAGGCTGGAGGGGGAGGTGGAGGAGGAGAAGCCTGGATCTGGAGAGCTTCTTCAGTCTGCTGGGGATAGAACGGAGGTGGACGGTCTCAGGTGAGTCACCCAGCTGGTTCCACTGGTTCCACTGGTTCATGCTGGTTTCCAGGTTATTTCTCAGATCTTCTTCAGAACTTCTCAGGTGTTTTCTCCTGTTTCCTGAGTTCATCTGTAGATCTCTAAGTTCCTCCTTATAAACGGTCCGTTTTATGCTCAGTGAGTCTCTGAACTACAATCAGAAAACAGACAAAATACACAAAAGCAACTAAAAAAGGACACACAACAGACAAAAAGATAATAAAATGTCAACTATAGACAGACCAAAAACAGACAAAATATACACACAAAACGATTAAGAAGATGCAAAATATGCATCAAACGACAAAATGTTAATAAAACATCAAATATAAAGAGACTAAAAACACAAAAAACAACTGAAGACACAAACCACACAAGTTAAACTAAAAAGAGACTAAAATCAGACGGAATATGCAAAAACAACAATTAAAAAGAAACACAAAATGACTACAAAGTTAGTAGAAAAAACTAAAAACAGTTAATTAAATTTCAACTATATAGAGACTAAAAGCAGATAAAAGATACAAAAAACAACTGAAAACAGACAAAAGATTTAAAAAAATTTCAACTATAAAGAGACCAAAACCAGACAAAAAGTTGATAAAAATAACAGCTAAATAAGGACCAAACACAGTCAGAATATATTAAAAACAGCTGAAAGGAGAGACACAAAGCTAGACAAAAAGTTCATAAAAAACAAGTAAAGAGGCAGGAAACCGGTAAAACGTGAATAGAAAAAACTAAAAACAGTTCAGTAATTGTAACTATAGAGACTAAACCAGACATAAAATTAATATTTAAAACAGACGTAAAGTTAATTACATTCTAAGTAGAGACTAAAACCAGACAAAATATACAAAAAAATGGGTAAAAGGAGGCAGAAAAAGCTAAAAGGTTGATAGAAACCAACCACGGTTATGAAGAACTAAAGAAACGTAGAACATCTGGTCCAAAAATACAACCAGAACCAGCAGGTCTGAAGGCTGCATTATTATTAATCTGCTGAAGGGTTGGATCAGGGTGTGGTCTGAACTGGTGTAGGAGCTCTCCTTCATGAAACGGAGATGATCTGAAGAACATCTGACAGCTCTGGTTCTGATGGTTCTGCTCCTTCTGATGATTCTGCTCCTTCTGATGGTTCTGCTGGTTCTGCTCCTTCTGATGGTTCTGCTCCTTCTGATGGTTCTGCTCTTTCTGATGGTTCTGCTCCTTCTGATGGTTCTGCTGGTTCTGCTCCTTCTGATGGTTCTGCTGGTTCTGCTCCTTCTGCTCCTTCTGCTGGTTCTGCTCCTTCTGATGGTTCTGCTCCTTCTGATGGTTCTGCTCTTTCTGATGGTTCTGCTCCTCCAGCCCCGGCTCCAGGGACGGCTACTTTGAGATGGGTCTGGGCGACTCTCTGGAGGAGGTGTTCTGCTCCTCCTCCATCGGCCTGCAGGTGGCGCCCAGCGAGGAGCAGCAGCAGCAGCAGCAGGAGGAAGAGGAGGAGGAAGAGGAGGAGGAGGAGGAGGAGGTGAGGGTCAGCAGGGTTCTGTGGTGCTGCTGTGTTCTGGTGGAACATCAGGAGGAGCTGAAGCAGAGGGAGGCCTGTCTGGTTCTGACCCACCACCTGCTGGGTCTGCTCTTCCTGTCACCTGACTCCACGGGGACCAATCAGGACGCAGGTGAGCGGCTGGTGTTTGTTTGCAGGATTTCGTCTGTAGTTTCTAAATATTAAATCAGTTTATTACAGTTGACAGCTCTAGTTTTTGTCGTTTTGTGTCTCGTTTTTGTCTCTTTGTGTTTCGTTTTTGTCATTTTGTGTTTCGTTTTTGTCATTTTGTGTCTCGTTTTTGTCTCTTTGTGTCTCATTTTGGTCGTTTTGTGTCTCGTTTTTGTCATTTTGTGTCTCGTTTTTGTCATTTTGTGTCTAGTTTTGTCTCTTTGTGTCTCTTTTTTGTCATTTTGTGTCTAGTTTTTGTCTCTTTGTGTCTCATTTTGGTCGTTGTCTCATTTTGTGTCTCGTTTTTGTCATTTTGTGTCTAGTTTTTGTCTCTTTGTGTCTCTTTTTTGTCATTTTGTGTCTAGTTTTTGTCTCTTTGTGTCTCATTTTGGTCGTTTTGTGTCTCGTTTTTGTCATTTTGTGTCTAGTTTTTGTCTCTTTGTGTCTCATTTTGGTCGTTTTGTGTCTCGTTTTTGTCATTTTGTGTCTCGTTTTTGTCATTTTGTGTCTCGTTTTTGTCATTTTGTGTCTAGTTTTTGTCTCTTTGTGTCTCTTTTTTGTCATTTTGTGTCTAGTTTTTGTCTCTTTGTGTCTCATTTTGGTCGTTTTGTGTCTCATTTTGTGTCTCGTTTTTGTCATTTTGTGTCTCGTTTTTGTCATTTTGTGTTTCGTTTTTGTCATTTTGTGTCTCGTTTTTGTCATTTTGTGTTTCGTTTTTGTCATTTTGTGTCTAGTTTTTGTCTCTTTGTGTCTCTTTTTTGTCATTTTGTGTCTAGTTTTTGTCTCTTTGTGTCTCATTTTGGTCGTTTTGTGTCTCGTTTTTGTCATTTTGTGTCTCGTTTTTGTCATTTTGTGTCTCTTTTTTGTCATTTTGTGTCTAGTTTTTGTCTCTTTGTGTCTCTTTTTTGTCATTTTGTGTCTAGTTTTTGTCTCTTTGTGTCTCATTTTGGTCGTTTTGTGTCTCGTTTTTGTCATTTTGTGTCTAGTTTTTGTCTCTTTGTGTCTCATTTTGGTCGTTTTGTGTCTCATTTTGTGTCTCGTTTTTGTCATTTTGTGTCTCGTTTTTGTCATTTTGTGTCTCGTTTTTGTCATTTTGTGTTTCGTTTTTGTCATTTTGTGTCTAGTTTTTGTCTCTTTGTCTAGTTTTTGTCTCTTTGTGTCTCTTTTTTGTCATTTTGTGTCTAGTTTTTGTCTCTTTGTGTCTCATTTTGGTCGTTTTGTGTCTCATTTTGTGTCTCGTTTTTGTCATTTTGTGTCTCGTTTTTGTCATTTTGTTTCGTTTTTGTCATTTTGTGTCTAGTTTTTGTCTCTTTGTGTCTCTTTTTTGTCATTTTGTGTCTAGTTTTTGTCTCTTTGTGTCTCATTTTGGTCGTTTTGTGTCTCGTTTTTGTCATTTTGTGTCTAGTTTTTGTCTCTTTGTGTCTCATTTTGGTCGTTTTGTGTCTCGTTTTTGTCATTTTGTGTCTCTTTTATGTCATTTTCTGTTGGTTTTCCTCTCAGTCTGAGGAAACACTGCCTGCAGTTCAGCCTTAAAACTCTCTCGATGCTGAGTCGGTCCTGGAGAACCAGAACCGTTCTCCAGGTTCTGATCAGAGTGAATCTTCTTTTTGTTGTCAGACCAGAACCAGAGCGGGTCCATGGAGGAGGTTCTGTCCAGGCTTCAGGTGGACCTCCTGGTTCCATACTCTCAGCTCCAGCTCTCCTCTCCAGACCAGCTTCCAGACTCCTGTCTGGGCTTCGGGCTCCGAGCCGGGCCGACCCATTGGTACATCTTCTCTGAGGCCCAGCAGCTCCGGCAGACCAGAACCGAGCTGACAGCACTGATCCAGGTCAGAGGAGATCTGTGGATCATAGAAATGTTCTACTGAAGCCCATTCACTCTCATTGTTCCTTGACCTGATCAAACGTTCTCCTTCAGGTCCAGACCGTAGAGGTCCGGTCCGACCCGGAGCTCCCTCTGCTGATCCCTCCTTCCCTGATGAGCTCCTGGGAGCTGGAGGAGAGTCGTGGAGCTCAGGGAGGGTTTGCCGCCCACCTGCTCACCTCCTCGGCCCCCGACGCTCACCTGGCCCTACCCCGGGTCTCACCTGGAGAGCCGCCGGTCCTCCTCTTCCTGACCCGCCGACACCTGTGGGTTCTAGAGATGGACCTGAGGCAGCTGGCAGAGAAGGAGAGGAGCGGCTCGGACCCGGGTCAGGCCTCCTGGTGCCGACTGGTCCGGCTGCCCCTCGGTTCTGTGGTTCTTCACCCCTCAGAGAGAGAAACCCAGCTCAGAACCAGGACCTGCCCTGACCCACAACACCTGCACAGGTATGGTGAGGACCGGTACAGGCACGGAACCAGGTCCAGGGTTCTGTAGACGTTAGGTTCAGTCACTGGGATCTTTTAATTGAAGAGCTGCTCTGTAAATACTGCAGTCAGAGAAACTGAAAATGTGACTCATGTTCCAGTACTTTTTCTGTCCTGTACTTCATTTTTGTCTCGTTTGTGTTGTTTTTGTGTCTTGTTTTGGTCATTTATGTCTTATTTCAGTGATTTTTCGTAAATCTTGGTTGTAATAGTTTTTCTCTACTGTAATTTCCTTTTTAAACCTGTCTTTACATGTTCTAACCCCCAGGAGGCGCCACTGTGTGGATCTGCTGCTGGCTGATCAGAGGCTGCTGCTGCTCTTCCCCATGGCCCAGGACCAGAGCTCCTTCCTGGGGGAGCTGAGCCAGAGGAGAGCCTCTCTGGAGGGGCTGAAGTTGGTGGCTCTGCCCCAACCCTGCAGGAGCTGCCACCCTCACCTGTCGGCAGGTAAGCCCCGCCCTCTGTTTCATCCAACAGCAAACATCAGAGCTCATTTTAACTCGCTGTCTGTGCCGTTTGTCTTCAGGACGATACAGATGTTGTTCCAGCAGCAGGAGGTCCAACAGCTGCAGCAGGTAACTTTCTGATGAAAGAAAGTTCTAGAGCAGACCTACTGACAACTGGAGAAAGTTCTAGAGTAGACCTACTGACAACTGGAGAAAGTTCTAGAGTAGACCTACCGACAACTGGAGAAAGTTCTAGAGCAGACCTACCGACAACTGGAGAAAGTTCTAGAGTAGACCTACCGACAACTGGAGAAAGTTCTGGAGTAGACCTACTGACAACTGGAGAAAGTTCTAGAGTAGACCTACCGACAACTGGAGAAAGTTCTAGAGCAGACCTACCGACAACTGGAGAAAGTTCTAGAGTAGACCTACCGACAACTGGAGAAAGTTCTAGAGTAGACCTACCGACAACTGGAGAAAGTTCTAGAGCAGACCTACCGACAACTGGAGAAAGTTCTAGAGTAGACCTACCGACAACTTGAGAAAGTTCTAGAGCAGACCTACCGACAACTGGAGAAAGTTCTAGAGCAGACCTACCGACAACTGGAGAAAGTTCTAGAGCAGACCTACCGACAACTGGAGAAAGTTCTAGAGCAGACCTACCGACAACTGGAGAAAGTTCTAGAGTAGACCTAGACTAAAATAACTATAAAATGTTAAGTGTGACTCATAAAGGTCGTTGTGGGTGAACTTTAATGTTGGTAGGTGGGTGGTCAGAACTATTAGAGACGATGAAAGGAGAAACCATAAAATATTTAGATTGTTTCTATTAATGAATAGAATGAATAAAAAATGTGTTTTTACTCCTTTAAATCTGAAGATGAAAATCCAGCTGCTGACCTTCAGCGTCTGTAGTCTGGTTGTTGGGCTTGTTCTGTCTTGCTGCTGATGTTGAGATGTTCTCCTCAGCTGGAACTCCTCCCGTCCCCATGTGGAGGAGAACCATCCGTCCCCCCACCTCCTGCCGGGTCTCTCCCCAGGACTGAAGCTCCTGGCCGGGCTGGGCGGGCAACAGCTGCTCGGCTACTTCCACAGATTCATCGCTCTGGTAGGATGACCGTGAGGAGATGTTCTCTGTCATTTTAACTCATGTAGGCCCATGTTTAAAGTTCTGCAGCTCTGTGGAACCACAACGACAAGAAGAAGAACTCAGAGACATGTTCAATCAGTACGATTCAAACCAGAAACGAAAAACAAAAGAAAAACTAGTTTAAGAAACTGGGCTCAGCATGTCCACCATGTTAGTAGCTTCACATCATGTTCTGGTGGTTTCTTCTCCTCTCAGGTGTTTCTTCTCCTCTGTTTCTAAACCAGTCTGAGTCAGAGGATCTGAAGCAGGTTCTGTGGCTGTCGGTGGTTCTTTATAAATCTCCAGAAGCTGAACTCACCTGCTGCCTTCTGCTGTCCACCGACCACATCTACTTCCTGCTGGAAGACTCCGCCTCCACGCTGACGCATCACTCAGGTAGAAGACAGACAAGTAGGAACCAGACAGGTAGGAACAGGTGTGTTAACTGGACTCTGATCTGGTTCTTCTGCTTCCTCAGTCCTGGAGGTCTCTGATGCTGGAGATCCAGACTCCATCCTGGTCTGCTGTCTGTCCATCAGTCTGTCTGAGCTGCTGGCGGTGAACGTGGGTCTGTTCGACCAGTACTTCAGAGTTGTAGGTGAGAACCTGGACAGGTGGAACCTCTGAACGTTGTGGATGTCATGTCTTCAGTTGGAGAATGTTCCTGAGGACGTTCAGTCTGGTTTTACTTCAGTTTTTCAGCTTCTGATAAATGATGTGACTCTGCTACCTGCTGTTGTGCTATTGGTCCAAAGTCTGAACTCACCTGGTGTCTCTGTTCAGGTAGATCAGCTGATCACATCGTCTGCTGCCTCAGCAGGGACAGTTACGGAACCGGAGTCTTCCTGCAGGAGCTGATGGCAGCACTGAGCCTCCAGCAGCAGCTTCCTCCTCCAGAGCCCTCCGACCAGGACTTCTACTCCCAGTTCACCCACACCTGCTCAGGTAGCAACACCTGCTCGGGTAGCAACACCTGCTCGGGTAGCGACCCCTGCTCGGGTAGCGACCCCTGCTCGGGTAGCGACCCCTGCTCGGGTAGCGACCACTGCTCGGGTAGCGACCCCTGCTCGGGTAGCGACACCGGCTCGGGTAGCGACCACTGCTCGGGTAGCGACCACTGCTCGGGTAGCGACCACTGCTCGGGTAGCGACACCTGCTCGGGTAGCGACACCTGCTCGGGTAGCGACACCTGCTCGGGTAGCGACCCCTGCTCGGGTAGCGACCACTGCTCGGGTAGCGACCACTGCTCGGGTAGCGACCACTGCTCGGGTAGCGACACCTGCTCGGGTAGCGACACCTGCTCGGGTAGGGACCACTGCTCGGGTAGCGACCCCTGCTCGGGTAGCGACCACTGCTCGGGTAGCGACCACTGCACGGGTAGCGACCACTGCACGGGTAGCGACCCCTGCTCGGGTAGCGACCCCTGCACGGGTAGCGACCCCTGCACGGGTAGCGACCCCTGCACGGGTAGCGACCCCTGCACGGGTAGCGGCCCCTGCACGGGTAGCGGCCCCTGCACGGGTAGCGGCCCCTGCACGGGTAGCGACCCCTGCACGGGTAGCGGCCCCTGCTCGGGTAGCGGCCCCTGCTCGGGTAGCGGCCCCTGCTCGGGTAGCGACCCCTGCTCGGGTAGCGACCACTGCTCGGGTAGCGACCCCTGCTCGGGTAGCGACCACTGCTCGGGTAGCAACACCTGCTCAGTTTTCCAGCTCCTTGGTTACCTGTCCAGGTGATCTAAGACTCTCTGAGATCATGTGGATTCAGTGGAAGGTGAACAGGTGTGTCTCTGACCCCTGTAGGTAAGATGCAGAACTACGAGCTGGTCCACAGCAGCCAGGTGAAGTTCATCTACCCCAGCGAGGAGGAGATGGGAGACCTGACCTTCATCGTAGCAGAGAGGAAGACTCCGGCCAGCTGCTCCAGATCCTTCAATGTCCTGCTCTACCTGCTGGTGTTCCAGGTGAGAAGGTCTTCAGAGGATGGAGATGTTTGTTCCAGCTGTTATTCTCTGAATAAATCTGAGTCTTCCCTGGATCCGTTTGTAGACCAATGATTTTTCATCAGATTTAGGTTGTTGTACATCTTTTTCTCAGCATTTAGCAACACTTAGTTATTTTTATGTGTTTTTGCAATTCTTAATTGTTAATATTTTGGTTGATTTACATCTTTTAGTGTTAGTTTTGCATTATATTTAATGTTTTTATATGTCTATGTGGTTTTACATCTTAATTTGGTAGTTTTATGTCTTTTTGTGGTTGTTTTATATCATATTTTGGTAGTTTTGTCTTTTTGTGGTTGTTTTATATCATATTTTGGTAGTTGTCCATGATATTTTGGTAGTTTGTTGTGTAACAGTCCTCACAGTTGTATTCCAGCTGCACTGTTAAAAATGATGCTTGTTTTCTGGTTTCTGTATGAAACCTGCTAACTTCCTGTCGCTGTTGTTCATCAGTGTTTCATTTGTTCTTCAGTCTTTTACTGTAGATGTTCTATCTGCAGTGGATCCACATTAACCTCCGGTTCTCTTGCAGGTTCAGGTTCCGTCCAGTCAGAGTTCTGGTCCATCTGCTGTCCTCCAGCCCAGAACTCTGATCCTCACCAGCACCGACGTCTTCCTGCTGGACGAGGACTACGTCAGCTACCCGCTGCCAGACTTCGCCAAAGAGCCTCCATCCAGGTGAGAACTGAGCAGGTGTGAACCCACCTGAGCACTGACTCAGGGTTTGGTTTGTCTCAGAGACCTGGAGGTAAATGTTCTCCTGAAGGACTGATTTGTAACGTCGTAACAACCTGAGACTAGAACCAGCGGCTCTGTGTCTTCCATCGTGGAGCTCTAACGTTGTCTGCTTGGTTCAGACTGAAATGTTGTTTAGCAACAAGAAAAAGAAGAAGAGGAGACCAGAGAGAACGATGAGAAACAGGAAGTAGAGCTTCGCCTCAGACTGAGGAGGAAACCAGACGGGGTGACGGAGCAGGACAGGAAGAATCCGTCAGAGCTTCAGTTAACATCAAATTCAAAACAAATCCTTCAGGTCTGACTCGGAGAGAAACCGAATCCTTTAAAACTAGTTTAACACCTGAAGTCTTCTGTCTGCAACCAGAGAAAGAAATGTTGATTTGGTTCTTATTTTACAGTAAAGTGTTTCCATCTGGTCTCCTGCTCTGAGGACACTGATGGATTCAAGGTCCTGAACAGCTCACACTTCATTTTTTAGAGACTACGATTAATGAATTTTAGCTATTTGTTGTTTATGATTGAGGAAGTATTTTTTCCCTCCTGAACAGTCCACCGTAGGTAATGAGTTCATAAAAATAATAATAATACATTTTATTTGGGTAGCGCCTTTCAAAACACTCAAAGACACTTTACATCAGCAAACAGTGCAAACAGTCGATAGGAAAGTTACCGATCTGAGGGTTCTTGGTGTTTTTCAGGTACTGAGGATTAAAATGTTGTAACCTTTTTTCTGTGATCAGACATGTACTTTTGTCAAAATTATACCTGACATGTTTCTTCGTCAGAGGTGTCACTAGGTGGTGTGTGACGTAGTTAAAAACCAGCTGATGTTCACTGGGGCGGAGTCGACCTCTCACAGTTTGACAGGTTCCAGTTAGCGTCTGTCAGGATGTTGAGTCTGAGCTGGTCTTGGATCTGTTTGGTCCTGCAGGGAGCGCTACCAGCTGCGTGAGGCCCGGCGGATCCGGGACCTGGACCGAGTACTGCTGGGGTACCAGACCTACCCTCAGGCTCTGACGCTGGTGTTTGACGACCTGCCCGGACCCGACCTGCTCTGCCACCTCACCATGGACCACTTTGCCGCCGGCGGGGAGGAGGCTCTGCCCAGAGGGGGCGGGGCCAGCAGGGGCGCAGAGGGTGAGGTCCAATGGTGCGTCTTCGTGCCTGGAGCCGACAGCAGAGAGAGGCTGATCTCACTGCTGGCCCGCCAGTGGGAGGCGCAGTGCAGCCGCGAGCTGCCCGTGGAGCTCACCGGCTGATTGGCCGGTTGGAGAGTCATGTGACGGAACCTGGAGTCAGGGTTGGTTGGTTTAAACTGTCACATGTTCTCCAGGTGTTTCTGTTTCACCTGCAGCTCCACAGCAAGTTCATGTGTCCAGAACCAAGAAGGTTTGAACTAAAGTGTCCTCAGAACATCTGGACAACGTCCACCAGGAAGCTGTGTCCTCAACATCTGGTGGTTTTTACACTCTGCTGAAAAATCACAACATGGTGACCAGAGGAGGAGGAGACCAGACAGCAGCTACACAAAATAACTGAAACTACACTTAGAACTACCCGAAAGACACAAAACGACTACAGAGAGACACAAAGAGACACAAAACACCCACAAAGAGACACACAACGTCCACAAAGAGACACACAACGACCACAAAGAGACACACAACGTCCACAAAGAGACACACAACGTCCACAAAGAGACACACAACGTCCACAAAGAGACACACAACGTCCACAAAGAGACACACAACGACCACAAAGAGACACACAACGACCACAAAGAGACACACAACGTCCACAAAGAGACACACAACGTCCACAAAGAGACACACAACGTCCACAAAGAGACACACAACGACCACAAAGAGACACACAACGCCCACAAAGAGACACACAACGACCACAAAGAGACACACAACGACCACAAAGAGACACACAACGTCCACAAAGAGACACACAACGCCCACAAAGAGACACACAACGACCACAAAGAGACACACAACGACCACAAAGAGACACACAACGTCCACAAAGAGACACACAACGTCCACAAAGAGACACACAACGTCCACAAAGAGACACACAACGTCCACAAAGAGACACACAACGACCACAAAGAGACACACAACGACCACAAAGAGACACACAACGTCCACAAAGAGACACACAACGCCCACAAAGAGACACACAACGACCACAAAGAGACACACAACGACCACAAAGAGACACACAACGACCACAAAGAGACACAACAGCCACAAAAACACCTTTTTTGTTCTCTGTGGTGGAAGTCTTTGTCATGGTGCCCGTTGTAGCTAAACTCCCACAATGCTCTCTGCTTTAAACTCCTCTGGTCTCTACAGGATTAAACAGGAAGAGGCTCCACCTGGTGGAACAACCAGGAACTACAGCTGATATCAGGACCTTCTTCTGACTAAGTAACATGTTTTTAATGGGTTACCTTCTAACAGAACTGATTCCTTTCCTACTGCACTGTTCCAATGAGCACACCTGAACAGAACTTTATAAAAACAGAACTGATCCAATGGTTTTATTGGAAACATCCTGAGGCCTTTAGTCGACCTTCTAAAGACCACTTCATAGTTCTACTGAAACATCGTTCTGCTGATATGGAGGTTCCTGAAAGGCTGTGACTTTTCTCTTTAGGGTGAACAGAACACAGGATATCTGGAGAATTTAGAAATTCCCACTCCTCCACAGTCCTCCAGAGAGACAACGATGATGATGGAGAACCTCCCCTAAATTCCTCAGAACCACTTGTTTAGAAGTCGGTGAGTTTCAAGTGTGGATCTTCCATCTGGACCCTCCTGGACCTGGGTAGATGATGGCGTCCTGATTACACTCATGGACCTTCTTGGACCTGGGTAGATGATGGCGTCCTGATTACACTCATGGACCTTCTTGGACCTGGGTAGATGATGGCGTCCTGATTACACTCATGGACCTTCTTGGACGTGGATAGATGATGGCGTCGTGCATCCAGGTAGAAATCATGACTTTACAAAATGGCAGGAATCAGGCTCCACCCACAGGTTGTGTCTACTGAAGACACTGGACCTTCTTGTGAACAAGCTCCTCACATGGAGCAGATGTTCTGTTTGCTAGCAGCCAGACTGGTGCTGACCAGCAGAGGGTGCTGCAGTTCGTCTACAGGGTTCTACTAGATCTAAATCAACGTTACCTTCAAGAAACGGCTCTGGAGAAACCTTCCTCGGATCAGTTTCACCTCCAGACAACGCGTCGCTGTTACCCTAGCTTAGCACAAACACTGGGAGCAGAGTGAAAGTGTTAGCCTCTGTATCTTTAAGTGTCTCCAAAGTTTTTTTTTGATTTATTTGCTGTTATTTATATGAAGTTGCTTTAATACCAAAAATCTCTGGTGAGGAAACCCAACCAGAACACCTTATTTCTCGCACATTGTACCCAATGGAGCAGTATTATTATTATTATTATTATTATTATTATTATTATTATCATTATTAGCGACTGTATATTGAAGCTTTTTATTATTATGATATTAATATAATAGTTCCTTCTGGACAGACGGATGATTTCCATCCTGGAGCTGATTTTCTACTAAACATCTTGATAATGTTTCTGAAGTATCACATCTAGTATTATCATGGAGCGTTTATCTTTTTTATATTTTCTTTATTTTATCCAGTTTTTCGTACGTTGTTGTTGACATGAGGCCGGTCCGTTCTCCACCTCTGTTTTGTACGTCATGTTAAAGGGGAATGCCACTGAATTAAAGTGAAAATAAAACCTCTACTTCATGGTTTGCAGTTTTTTAAAATCAGCAGCAGTTGAACCAGAAATCAAGTTTCTGGGAACCTATGAGTCAGTTTCTGTAGAAAAGGCAACTCGAGCGAACATCTGGTTTAGCATCAACAGAACAAGTTAGAACCACATTTTATAACTTCCTAATTCCAAAAATTCAGTCTAGTGAAAACCATAGAAGAACGAGTCTGCTCCATAAAGAGACGCTGAACCTGAGTAGAAGAGAAATTTGAGCTTTCAGTGAAGGAACCAAAGCTGAAACTGTTCAAGAAGGGTAGTTTAAGTTCACACAATCAGGCTAACCGTTAGCCCAGGAGTTGCGCAGCTTGACAGTTAGTTAGCCTGACAATTAGTCTGACAGTCACTCTGAAATTTAAACTGACAACTAGTTAGCTCTACATTTATTTACCCCGAGTTAGCTTAACAATTTGTTAACCTGACAGTTGGCCTGTCAAATTAGCTAGCCTGACTGTTAACCTGACATTTATCCCGACAATTTGTTAGCTTGACAGTTAACTTGTCTGCTAGTTAACCTGACAGTTTGTTAGACTGATAGTCAGCCTCATAGATATATACAAACACTAGATGTCTCAAGGCGAAGTCGGCGTCGTCGTCACTTGGCGGCCATCTTAGGACAGGGGACTGCTCTGGTGCACTGTACTGTAGTCAATGGTAAGGTGGATGATTTCCTCACTTTAACACTCAGAACTCGCTCAATTCTTGATTGATTTACAAACGGTTTAGTTTATTACAAACCTTATTAACGTGGCTATGATTCAGGCTCAATTCCGAAATCGCAGCTTTTCGTTTTGAAAAATGCAGCATAGTTGTGTGTCTTTTCTGCCTGGCTACTCACATTGAAGATGGTGTTACTCACAATCTGATTTTCAATTATTAGGTTTTCCTGAGACCAACGTTTTTTGAGAACCTAATCTTTAGGTGAAATTACATTCTTTGTGGTTGTGGTTGTATTTATTTGCTTGTTAAGAGACTCTGATTGAGACCTTAGACTTATTGTTTGTATACATCTATGCCTGGATTAGTTAGCCTGCAGCCGAAATGCATTGTGGGTAATGTAGGCACCAGGTTCATGAAGAGAAAAGACAACATCTCTGTTTGTTGTGCATTGATTTTGGTTGAGCTTTGTTTTTATCTGTGCATTAGAAAGCTGATAGTAATAAAGAAGTGCAATGCTAAATAATAAAATTATATTTACATCCATTTATGCTGAAAAAAGATATCTGTGTTCATTATTATATGAATTCAATGGTTTTAATTATTCTTATGTAAGCAGTAAAAGAATTACATCTCTGACGTTTATAACAAACCAAGCTGTTGTAAAATCGGTTGAAAATTGAGCAATCTACAGTGATTTTAAAATCCATGCTCCATTGACTTTAATGTTATGAGTGATCGAGCAGCCCTGTCCCAAGATGGCCGCCATGTGGCGACGTCGCTCCCCATAGGCTGACAGCGCTCATGAGCCATCTAGGGTTTGTATATATCTATGGTCAGCCTGACTGTTAGCCTGATGCTCAATTAGCCTGACCCTTACTTAGCCTGTCAATTAGTCACTCTGGCATTTAAAGTGACAACTAGTTAGCTCGACATTTATTTACCCTGACGGTTAGCCCAACACTTGGTTAACCTGCTGGTTAACTTGACACTTCGTCAGCCTGTCCAACACTTAATTAGCCAATAACAATGGAAAAATTAACAACAGAACCAGTTACCTTGGCATTTATTTACCCTGACAGACTAACAATTTGTTAGCCTAACAGTTAGCCTATCACATTAGCTAGCCTGACTGTTCACCTGACATTTAGCCTGACAATTTGTTAGCCTGAGACTTATTTAGCCTGACACTTAGTTATCCCATTTAAAGTGACAACTACTTAGCTCAACATTATTTACCCTGACAGTTGGCCCAGCACCTAGCTTGGCAGTTAGCCTGACACTTACTTAGCCTGTCCAACACAGTTAGCCTGCCACTTAGCCCGACAGCTAGTCGCTCTGACAATTATAGTGGCAACTAGTTAGCTTGACATTTAGTTCCCCTGACAGTTAGCCAAACAGTTTGTTAGTCTGACAGTTGACCGATCAATTTGATTTGAGCTAGCCTGACTGTTAACCTGACATTTATCCCAACAGTTTGTTAGCTTGACTGCTAGCTTGACAGTTAACTTGCCAGCTAGTTAGCTTGACAGTTAGCCTGATGTTTAGTTAGCCAGGCAATTAGCCAGACTGTTAGCCTGGTAGTTTGTTAGCTTGACAGCTAGTTAGCCTGACATTTAACCCAACAGGTAGCTAGCCTAAAAATCAGTTAGCCTGACAGTTGGCCATCCGAGCTAACTGTTCGACAGTCTTTGTAACTGAAACCTGGATTATCTGCTGAACAAAGTTTATAAAAATTGATATTTTATTTACAGCTTATTTAAAAGAGGAGAAAAAGTTCTTGAAGTAAAACATTTTATCATCTTTTAATCCAAGCAAAAATCACAGCCGGACCAGAATAAGAGGATGAAAAATAATTTATCAACTAGTTCTTGCAACCTTAAAAAGTTTATTATTGTTGTTTCTTCCAACATGAAGTGCTGACATCAGTGTGATGTCACTGTGATGCAACCAGTAGCTGGAACCTGAACTGGACCAGAACCAAGGAACATGAAGAATCCCAGAACACATCCTCTGATCCGGGTTTATTCTGTCAGAGTTATTCTTCTACTCGACTTCATTCAGGTCATTTTAAAGCATTCTGGAAGCAGAACGGTGAGGCAGTCCAACAGAACCCGTGACTGTTTCGGGCATTTGCTGCGAGGTTCTGATGAGTCAGTGGTTCTGAAGCTCACCTCTGAACCCGCTCTGCTTCCTGTTTCCTGTCTGGCCTGGCCGGCATGTTTCCGTTCTGGGACGGCTGAACGCGGAGATACGGAACCAGGATGAGTCGGATCAGCACATCTGAGCTCCGGGTTCTGGAGGTCAGCGGACCGGTGGGAAAGAATTCTGCTGCCGAGGAGGAAAACATTCAATCACATGAAGAGTGATGCTGCAGTTTAGAGAACGTTCTGCTGACGTGGAATCAGAACCTGCTGATGAGGAAACAGAAGCAGGTTCTGAAGAGGTTCAGGTTCCATGTCAGATGTGAAACCAGAACCTCTTCAGAACTTGCTTCAGTTTCCTCACGACGTTTTGAATTGAAAAATGAAATCCTGTTGAAACTGTTCAGAAACTTTTTCTGTTGGTAAAATAAGTCACCATAAAACTGATCCCCAACCTGGAAATGACTAGCTTAGCTATTAGCAAGGTTAGTAGGTGCTATTAGCTCACAGTTTGGTTAACCATGTAAACAAAATATGCTAACATGGATCAAAAACAAGCTTTCAAACTAGTTATCAGTTTGCCTGGTCAACCAAAGTTCACATTAACCTGGATTACTAAATCAGCAGCTGCTTTTTAATTTCTGTTAGCTAACAGTTTGGTTAACTATTGCATATTTAATGACTAACTAGCAGCTAGCCTTTGCTTTTGATTGGTTCACATGTAAAACAGTTAACTATGCAGTTTAGTTAATCGTTTGGTTCAGTTGGCAATTCAGTTTAATGGCACCAACACTTTAGTTGTTGAGTCTAATTTAGTCTACTTTCTTTTAGTTTAGTTTAATGGCACCAACAGTTTAGTTTAGTCTAGTCTAATTTAACAGCACCAACAGTTTAGTTTAATTAGTCTAGTCTAATCTAGTCTAGTTTAACAGCACCAGCAGTTTAGTCTAGTTTAGTCTACTTTCTTTTAGTTTAGTTTATTGGCACCAGCAGTTTAGTCTAGTGTAATTTAGCAGCATAAGTAGTTTAGTTTCGTCGAGTTTAGTGTAGTCTAGTTTAGTGTAGTCTTGTTTTTTTGGTCTAGTTTAGTTTAGTCTACTTTAGTTTAACGGCACCAACAGTTTAGTTCAGTCCAGTTAAGTTTAGTTTAATGCAGTCTAGTTTAGTTAAGTTTAGTTTGGTGAAGTCTACTTTAGTTTAGTCTAGCTGCTTAGTTTACCAGCTAACTAACAACTTGGATTCTGGTTAGCTGGTTGGTCTGATGAGCTAATAGGCCACTTTAGCCTTTTGCTCACACATGAGTTAGTTTTTAGTTCAGAAAGGATTTTGTTAGGGTTAGTCTCAACTCTTGAGCCACTCGGTTAACCATCCAGCTAGCTAGCTGGTTAACATTGTTTGGTTTGGGTTAACTAATGACCTTATTTAGCAGCTAGCTAAACGTTTGGTTCAGCTAAGCTAACAGTTGATGTTGGCCGCTCCAACAGTTTAGCTCAGTTTAGTTAATGTTTAGCTCTAGCAGCTAAACTTTGGTTCGTGTTTGAGTCTCGGGGTAAATAACCAGTTCAGGCTAGTTAATGATCAGTTTAGCAGCTAAAGGTGTAAAACTAAACAGGCTTGAACCGGTTTAAGGCGGTTTAGTTTAAGTTTAACCAGCTGAAACGTAGCAAGAAAAACAGATTTATTTCATAAACTGAGTGATTGGAAGGAGTTAAAGTGAAATAGTAACTTTCAGAAGTTAAATCAGAAGCAGGTCTTTCTGCAGGTTCTGGTGGGTCCACATCCAGTCGATCACTTCTGGTCTGTTTCTTCTGGTTCTGGTGGGTCCACATCCAGTCGATCACTTCTGGTCTGTTTCTTCTGGTTCTGGTGGGTCCAGATCCAGTCGAGCACTTCTGGTCTGTTTCTTCTGGTTCTGATCCGAGGTCAATTCCTGTCTCTGACGCTGACTCGTGTTTCTGAGCAGTTTTCATGACTCAGCAGTAATTCTTTTGTCCTTTGGTCTGTTTTTTTTCTTTCCGGCTGCCGAAGGTTTCTGGAGATAAAAATGTGTTCTGATAAATGTCGGCGTCCTTCAGCAGCTTCATATCTGACGTCTGATTAGCGACCGGCTCAGAATGTTCTCAGGTTGGTCTGAAAGCTGTCTGTAGCTGGTCCAAACGAAACAACAGCTGAAACAGAAGAACTTACTTAAATATCTGTATTTATATTGATTTCAATCATCCAAAGCTCTTGAAGTTGAGAAGAAGCTGCTGATTACGGATGTGGTAACGTCCAGGAGTATCGATAGTATTTTGTTTATTGATTATGAAACGATAAAATAGAGACTTTACACTGTAAAATAAAAACTGTAAAATAAATCAAAGTAACGCTCCAGCAGCCGTGCATTAAAAGAACCTTACAAGAACTGTAATTAAACGTCTTCTGGCCTTAATTTAACTCGTGATCATCTCAAACTGAACATAAATAAATCGGTGAAGAAAAACGAGTTCAGACCATTAAAGCTGCTTTAACATGAAAACAAACTCTTCTTTCATGGGAGCTTCAATAGAGCCCAACCGGACTTCTCTGGAGGTTCTTGAAGACGCGATGTTGAAGCTCCTACAATTAGACAAACTTCTGAAGTTCTCCGAGTATACAAACTTTACTTTCTTTTCTTTTTTTTTCTTTGAAAAAAACCTCCCAGACAAGTCCAGCTGGTTTCTACTGATGTTCTTACGGTTGTACAAACCTTTATTTCATAGGAGCTTCAGGAGAAACCAACTGGACATCTCTGGGAGGTTCTTGAAGACAAAACGTTTCGTCTTCAGGAACCTCCCAGAGATGTCCCATTGGTTTCTCCTGAAGCTCCAACAATTAGACAGACTTTTCCTTCTGAAAAGTCTTTTATTTATGTCTAAAATGTCTAAGTTACTGTAACCCTGGTGTCGTCCTGCAGGTCAAGTTGACCCATTTTAACATTTAAAATGTGGAGAAAAAAATATACATTTTCACAGTGAAAACGTCCACATTTAAAATATTTTTGGGAAATTTGTGAAACTTTTTTGCTGCAAAAAAGAAATGCTAAAAAAAATGTTTCTTTAAGAACATTCAGAAAAAAAATCAACCGAAATCCAGTGAATTTCTCTGGATTTTGGTTAATTTTTTTCTGAATGTTCTTAAGAAAATATTAGAAGTTTTACTAATTATATATATGTAATCACTTTACATATTTTTAGGATTTTTTTTAGAAATTTTTCTTCAGTTTTTGAAAACTTTTACTTTTTTAATTATTTTTTAAATTTTTATTTCCAAATTTGGGGATTTTATTTTAAGTATAACTTTTAAGGGAGACTTTTAAGGAATTTTTAGAATTTTCTTCCTAAAGATTTGGCAAATTTTTATATATTTGAGGAATTTTTTGCAGAGTTTTTGGATTTCTTCCAGACAAGGAAACAATTTCTTTTGGTTCCTGTAAATGAGGACAACAGGAGGGTCAAAGATGTTTAATTCTGTCCAGAGTGAGATTTAAGCTCCAATGTTGATCTTGTTCTGAGTGTTTGCGTGAATTACTTTATATATATGTGTATATATATATATATATATAAACTGACATCTCTGGGAGGTTCTTGAAGACAACACGTTTTGTCTTCAAGAACCTCCTGGAGACGTATGTTGGTTTTCTGCTGAAGCTCGTACGAGTTTACAAACTTTTCTTTCATAGGAGCTTCAGGGAAAACCAATTTGACATCTCTGGGTGTTTTTTTTTTCAAGAAAAAAGAAAAAAAAAGTAAAGTTTTTAGATTCGTAGAACTTCAGAAGTTTGTCTAATCAGAGGAGCTTCAACAAAACATCTTCAAGAACCTCCCACAGAAGTCCAGGTGGGTTCTCCTGAAGCTCCTCCCATCAGACAAACTTTTCTTTCACTGAAAAGTGTTTTATGTCTTCAAAGGTTTTTAACTGGACGTTTTAATTCTGTCCAGAGTGAGATTTAAACTCTGTTGTTGGTTCTGTTCTCAGTGTCTACTAGAATTTTTAAAGCTTGTGACAGGAAGTGTGAGGGGAGCTCTTTCAGAATAAGAGCGTCTGCTTCCTGTTGTTGTGTTCCAGTTTGACCTCTCCTCGCTCCGTCCATCCAGTCCAGGAAACTCTGCTTTCACACGTTTGTTTCAGAGCAGCATCCAGTCAGCTGACCGGGAATCCGTCAGAATGTCAGCGACAGGAAATCCTCCCGCAACTTCCTGTCAGCTCATGTTTCCCAGCAGCTCTTCAGGACTCCGTTACTGAAGAACTTTTAGTAAAACCACTTTTATTTACTGTCAGCAGATTCACTCTGAGCGTCTCATTACCAAATAAACCTCAGTTACACAACAGACCTCCTGTTTCTCATCTTCAATAAATCATTTATATTTATTAGACTTCAATTTAACTTGTTCAGCAAATAAAAAGACCGCTCTGAGCAATACTTGAAATTTATGAAGTTTTCTTTAAACATCTAAAATCAGTTTCTCATGTCAACATGTTTTTACAAAACTGTTTTCACTTTGGCACCAAAGAGTCTTTTTTAGTCAGAAAAACCAAATGAAATTAATAATTAACATGAAGTTTAATGTTAAAAAGCATAAATTTACCCAAATTAAGTTTTTAATAATCAGGTTGCTGCAGTTGGATCATAAAAAGTTCTAGTAATTCACTTTTTCACTTCAATACACAACATTTGAATCTTTATCACTCAGAAAAATGAAGTCGTTTTTTAAAGGAATATTTTTACATTTTATGGACTTCATTAGTTTTGAAGTTGACCAATTAAAAACATTCCATTGCTCCAGTTTTTTCTTCGTGCTTTTGTCTTTTTGATCCTGTAGTTTCCTTTTAGATCCTCGTTTTTATTTTTGGTTTCCTCTGAAGCTCCAGTGAAAGAAAAGTTGGTATGCTCGTCGGAGCTTCAGTGGAACCCAGATGGACTTCTGTAGGAGGTTATTTTCAAGATAAAAAGAAATAGAAAAGCTTGTCTAATCATAGGAACTTTGATGAAACCAGTTGGGTTCTACTGAAGTTCCCAGAAAAGAAAAGTTTGTAGGAACCTCAGCAGAACCCGAACAGACTTCTCTGGGAGATTCTTAAAGTGTTTTCCTTCAAGATCTTACTTTAGTTTGAATTTGAATCAGTTTCTGTGTTTGGACACACGGTGTTCAGATCTTTATCTCAGAAGAATGAAGCCGTTTGAAAGGAAATCTCATGTTTTGAAGTTGATGAGAATGATTTTAAAAATGAGGTTCTTCCTTTTGTTAGAATTTAGACTTTTTCATGATCTGTAGTTTTAAAATTTGTTCATTCAGCATCAGAGTTGTTTCTTTAATGACTTTATTGAAATCTTGATGACTGAAGAACAGGAATAGTTTCATCTGATTCAACATTATTTTAATGTCTTTTATGTAGACGGACGTTTAAAATTACGTTCTTGCGGTTATTTTGTGTTTTCTTATTAACAGTTAGTTCATTTACCAAAAAGAGACCAAAAAAATACAAAATAGATCAACTAAAAAACACAAATCAGCCAAAAGGTTAATAATAAAACAAGTATAAAGAGGCCAAAAACAGACAAAAGGTTCATTAAAAAGCAATTAAAAATAGACACAAAGGAGACAAAATATACAAAAACAGATCAATGAAAAAGAAACACGAAACATACGAAAGTTAATCAAGTTTCAGTGATAAAGAGGTCAAAAACAAAGCAACTAAAAATGGACCAAAAACAGACAAAAGGTGAATAAAAACCAACTGAATGTTAGAATAAGGAGATAAATGAGGTTCTTCCGCTTCTTTTAGAGCATTTTCATGTTTTCTTTTTTAAATCAGTTCATTTAGCAGCAAAAGTGTAAAAAAAAGAAGGTTTTTATTTTTAAGAGCAGAGAACTGGACTTTAAATCCTGTTGGATCGTTTGGAGAATAAATGTGTGAGTTTATTGAGTTGCTTTGTGGAGGAGGAGACCAAGGTTCCTGGGAGGTTCCTGGGAGGTTCCTGTCCAACCTTTTCTTTCCTTCCTGACCAGAGAAGCTCTGCAGCATCGCTCCGTTGGGCTTAGAATATTTTCCTGATAACGGCTGGACTTCTACTGGCTGTTCTGGCGGCAGCTCTCAGTGTTCAGACGACGATGATGCTTCTTCTTCTTCTTCCTGTTCTCTGAGCCGGAGCTTCACTTTAAACCCACAGGAAAACTTCTTCTGGATGTGTGAGGATCATGCTGCTGCTGCTGCTGTTGGTCTGTCTGCAGACGTCTGTCCAGGAGCAGGTAGACGATAACCAATCATTAATCAGCTGCTTCTTTTCTTTATAGTACAGTATTTTTCTACCAGGTGTTTATGAGTATTTTCTGGTAACTGAGGGATTTTTATGTTTTTTTAAATTATAGAAAATAAATTGTTAAATAAAAAAGAAAGCATCTGTAAAATAACAGATTTTTTTCTATATTTTGCTTTTCTCCACAGATTTTTGTATATTCAAATTTTTTCCTTTAGTTTTTCCTATTTTTCGATATTTTACTTTTGCTTCATTATTTTTAAGATTCTTTTCTTTCACAAGTTATTTTCTGTTTTATCTTTATGCCTTTATTTTTTCTATATTTTACAGTTTTTTGTTTTATTTTTTCTTTATTTTACTCTCTTTATTTTACAAATTATTTTTCTTTATTTTACAGTTTTTGTCTTTATTTGACAGATTTTTAACAGTTTTTTAATTTGTTTTTTTCTGAATTTTATTTTATAGATTATTTTATTTGTTATAGTTTTTTCTTTGTTTTACAATTTTTTAAATTTATTTTACAGTTTTTCTTCATTTTACAGATTTTTTTTCTATCAATTTTTTTTAGTTTTTCTTTGTTTTTTCTTTATTATACTATTCTTTATTTTCTTTTTCTTTTTTTTTACTGATTCTCTTCTTTATTGTACATTTTTTTCTTTATTTTATTTTACAGATTATTTCCTTTATTTTACAGATTTCTTTCTTCTCTGTTTTGTTTATTTTTTAAGCATATTTTCAACCAATAGAGCGGCACGTCGTGGGTCACATGATCCCCTGCTGACAGGAAGTATCTCACCTGTGCTCTTGTACTGCTGTCACCAGTGAGTCTCATCTGTGTGTTTTAGACTCCGCCCCCTGGTCGCTGTGACTTCCTTCAGAGGGAGGAAGTTCATTCCAGCTGCACTTCCTGTGCCGCCGACGGCCGCTGTCCCCGAGGGTTCAGCAGCGTAGGAACCATGAACTGCAGGTAACTCACCTGGAACACAACATAACACAACATAAAACGGACAGACAATAAAATCAATCTATCTATCTATCTATCTATCTATCTATCTATCTATCTATCTATCTATCGCTCTATCGCTCTCTCTCACCTGAACACACCAAAATCAAACCTAAACCAGTCCAAAACATTTTCAGAAGCTAGTCCTAAACATGACTAAAACCAGTACAGCATCGGGACCAAAACGAAATCTAAACTACTCCTTAAAAAAAGGCCAAGGCTGCCTCAGACCGTCTGAAACCAGTCCTCATCCAGGACCAGATCCAGAGTAAAATAAATCCGAAACCAACTTTAAATTACATCCAGAACCAGGAGAACCAAGACTGGAACCAAACATAAACCAGTCCCAAGAAAGTCCAGGACCAGTCCAGAAGCACTTCCAGAAAGCCCCAGAGCATAATACTGCCACCTCCATGCCTGATGGTAGGTTTGGGGTTCTGGGGTTGAAGGCCTCACCTTCAGGTTTTGCTCCATCTGATCTCAGAACTTTCTTCCAGAAGAACTTTAATGAATCTATGAATGAACCGAAACACAGGGTTGTCTGGAGATTCTGGACATCTGGTTGGTTCCTCATGCTTCTTCTCCTTCTTCTCCTCCTCTACAGTTACCTGGTCCAGGTGGGCAGCAGGGATCTCCAGCTTCATGGATGTCAGCTCGTCTGTGTGAGGAACTTCATGTCTCCTCATTGCTGCCCTCAACACTGGGGGGCGCTGTGCCTCCGTAAGACCTCCAACACACCAAACACTCCGACGTCCAATCATAAACCAGACACAGAAACAGGAAGAACTAAACGTCCAATCATAAACCAGACACAGAAACGGGAAGAACCAAACATCCAATCAGAAACCAGACACAGAAACGGGAAGAACCAAACGTCCAATCATAAACCAGACACAGAAACGGGAAGAACCAAACATCCAATCATAAACCAGACACAGAAACGGGAAGAACCAAACATCCAATCAGAAACCAGACACAGAAACGGGAAGAACCAAACATCCAATCATAAACCAGACACAGAAACGGGAAGAACCAAACATCCAATCATAAACCAGACACAGGAACGGGAAGAACCAAACATCCAATCAGAAACCAGACACAGAAACGGGAAGAACCAAACATCCAATCAGAAACCAGACACAGAAACAGGAAGAACCAAACATCCAATCAGAAACCAGACACAGAAACGGGAAGAACCAAACATCCAATCATAAACCAGACACAGAAACAGGAAGAACCAAACATCCAATCATAAACCAGACACAGAAACGGGAAGAACCAAACGTCCAATCATAAACCAGACACAGAAACGGGAAGAACCAAACATCCAATCATAAACCAGACACAGGAACGGGAAGAACCAAACATCCAATCAGAAACCAGACACAGAAACGGGAAGAACCAAACATCCAATCAGAAACCAGACACAGAAACGGGAAGAACCAAACATCCAATCAGAAACCAGACACAGAAACGGGAAGAACCAAACGTCCAATCATAAACCAGACACAGAAACGGGAAGAACCAAACATCCAATCATAAACCAGACACAGAAACGGGAAGAACCAAACATCCAATCATAAACCAGACACAGAAACGGGAAGAACCAAACATCCAATCATAAACCAGACACAGAAACAGGAAGAACCAAACATCCAATCAGAAACCAGACACAGGAACAGGAAGAACCAAACATCCAATCATAAACCAGACACAGAAACAGGAAGAACCAAACATCCAATCAGAAACCAGACACAGGAACAGGAAGAACCAAACATCCAATCATAAACCAGACACAGAAACAGGAAGAACCAAACATCCAATCAGAAACCAGACACAGAAACAGGAAGAACCAAACATCCAATCATAAACCAGACACAGAAACAGGAAGAACCAAACATCCAATCAGAAACCAGACACAGAAACAGGAAGAACCAAACATCCAATCAGAAACCAGACACAGAAACAGGAAGAACCAAACATCCATAATAAAAACTTTATTAATGCAACATTGTTCTTGAAATAAATCAGAAACTGAATCATTTAGAGGACAACTAACATCAGTACAAATGAACAAAGACAGAAAACTTAGTTTTAACTCTGATCTGGTTTCTACAGCGTTTCATTGATTATCTCCATGGAAACCAGTTTCTGTTGGGTTCATGAAACCAGAAATAACGAGTGGATTTCTGATCCTCAGCTTGTCCCAGCTGGTCGGGAAAAACCTGCAACTTCCACGGAGTCTGTTCTGACGGAGACGTCGGCAATGGAAGCTGCATCTGTGATGTAAGAAACTGATTGATCTCCAGTGGATTGATGATCCAGACAACGTTAACCAACAACCAGAACCTCCTCAGAACCTCCTGATCATCTTCACTAACTTTATTCATGATCAACGTTCTACCTTCATCCTGGGGATGTATCCAGACCTCCAGGCCCTTGAAGTCCATAGAGAAGAACGTCCCCTGGAGAAAGTTCTAGAGTACACCTACTGACCACTGTACAGTAGTCGGTAGGTCTACTCTTGAACTTTCTCCTCTATGAACTTCAAGGACCTGGAACTCTGGAGATATTCCTAGGATGAAGGCAGAACTCTGATCATGAATAAAGTTACAGGAGATGAAGAACCAGATGTTCTGAGGAGGTTCTGGTGGTTTCCATCTGGTGGTTTTCTCTCTCCAGGACGGGTTCTCTGGGTTCTCGTGTCAGAACTGTAAGAATCCAAAGGCCTACGGAGAGAAGTGTGATAAAGGTAAAGTCTGAGCGCCTGACTTCCTGAACAGACGTTTGGAAGCAGAAACGATACCATCAGTGTGTGTGTGTGTGTGTGTGTGTGTGTAGTGTGTGATTGTGAACATGGAGTGTGTAATGCAGGTCCAGAGGGTGATGGTCAGTGTCTGTGTCAGTCTCCGTACACCGGGAGGCGCTGTGACCACGGTGAGTCCAAGACCTGTTGTTGTTGTTGTTGTCTTATTGTGTTGTTGTTTTCTTAGTGTTTTCTTATTGTGTTGTTGTTGTGTGTCCTCCAGTGAGCAGCGGCTGCAGGGGCTGTCCTCTCTACTCGTTCTGTAAAGGCGACGGAGACGCTGCTTCCTGTGAATGTCTGCCCGGATATCGGAGAACCAACGTGAACAAATGCAGCAGTAGGAACTCTCTATCTGGAACCATCTTTAACCTGAAATGTTCTAAAACCTCCTTCATCTGGAACCTGCTGTAACCTAAAATGTTCTGATTCCAGGAATGTTTATGATGTTTACTGTTGATTTGCTCCAGATCTACAGCTGATCTACGATACAGGAAGTCAATAAACCATACAGGAAGTCAGTACATGAAACAGGAAGTCAGTAGATGTTCCGTAGAGCAGTTGTAGTACCCGGATGTTCCACAAGGTTTTGTGTCTCGTTTTTTGCCGTTTTGTGTCTTGCTTTTGTTTTTGTTTTTTTGTTTTGTGCCTTGCTTTTTTCGTTTTTGTAGCATTTTTGTCGTTTTTTTTTTTTATCTTTTGTCGTTTTGTGTAGCATTTTGGTTGTCTCGTTTTTGTTGTTTTTCATCTTGCTTTTGTTGTTTTGTGTAGCATTTTTGTTGTGTCATGTTGCATTTTTGTCATTTTGTTGTGAGTTTTTGTTGTGTCTCATTTTATTGGCTTTGTGTCCTGTTTTTGTCGTTTTCTTTCTTGTTTTTGTCGCTTTATGTCTCATTTTTGTCATTTTGTGCAGCATTTTGTTGTTTTGTGTCTTGTTTTTGTTTTGGCCATTTTGTGTCTCGTTTTTATCATTTTCTCGTTTTTGTCATTTTGTGTAGCGTTTCACTTGTTGCGTCTTGTTTTTGGCGTTTTGTGTCTCGTTTTTGGCGTTTTCAGCCTGAACATAGAGGGAGGTCTGATTGTCAACTTAAAACTGATTGAAAATATCTTTACCAGTGAGGCAGAAGAAGAAGGACGTGCACGTTAGTAAATGTATCGTAGAGCAGCTGCAGTATCTGATGGCTCCACCAGGTGGAACATCCAGGTACTACAGCTGCTCTACCTGTAGTACCTTTATCGGTGAACTTCCTCATGGATCAGATGAACAGCACCTCTGAGGTGGGTCTGAACCGCACCAGATCTCAGTACCAGGACTCAGGTGTGTTCTGTCTCCAGGTGTGTGTTCTCAGAGGGACTGCGACGTCAACGCTCAGTGTTCCTCTCAGGGATCCCGGATCAGCTGCGTTTGTAAACCCGACTACGAGGGCGACGGCCGGGTCTGCTTTCCCAGGAACCCCTGCAGTGACAACAACGGCGGCTGTCCGTCCAACTCCACCGTCTGCGTCTTCAGGGGACCCAACAAGGTGAGCAGCAGTCCGAACCCGAACCCGAACCAGCCCCGGTTCTGTGTCTGACCCGGCTCTGTGTGTCCCAGTCCAGCTGCGAGTGCATGGCCGGCATGTCTCCAATAGGAGGCAGTGCTGAGTCGGGCTGCCGGCTGATCTCCGCCTGCTCAGCTGATACCTGTGACTCCAGCGCCACCTGCAAGACCGAACTGGACGGACGACCGAGGTCAGATCCACCATCCAGCTCTCTCTCTTTCTCTCTCTCGTTTCGTCTCATTTTTATCATTTTGTGTCTCGTTTTTGTTATTTTGTCTCATTTTTATCATATAACTTGGATATCCCTCCCTTTTTAAAGGGGTCTTGTGTAAGTATCAGTTCCATTGGGGATTGGGTGGGGGAGCTTGGATATGCTGGATTATTCTGGATAACAAAACTTCTTATCTGCAAGTATTTATGAAACTGTGATCTTGAAATATTATATTTTTCCTTTAACTGTTCAAATGATGGAAACGTCTGCTCTATAAACATGTCTAAGAAATTGTGGATGCCTTTGTCATACCACTCTTTAAACATTGTATTGTTAAATGAAGGCGTGAACGAGTGGTTTTTGGTAAGAGGACATTGAAGGGAGCAGGACTGCTAACCGTAAAATTTTCGAATCTGGGACCAAATCTTAAGGGAGTGGGAGACAAACGGGTTAGATAATGATTTAGGATACACAACTTGCAGAGCTGACAGCAGCATGGCCGGAAGAGAAGACGGGTGACAACAGGCATTTTCTATACTTAACCATATCGGGGGTCTATTTTGTAACCAGTAGGTCATCATGTTAATATTACACGCCCAATAGTATAATTTAAAATTTGGCAACCCCATACCCCCTACTGATTTTGGTCTCTGTAAGAAATTCATTTTTAATCAAGGCTTCTTCTTGTCCCATATAAATTCTGAGATAATTTTATCTATGGTATGAAAGAAACCTTTTTTAATATAGATAGGAATACACTGGAATAGAAAAAGAAACTTTGGGAGGACGGTCATTTTGATTATGGTTATTCGGCCTGCTAGTGTTATGGGAATATGAGACCATCTCTGCAGGTCTTCTGTTGTATTGTCTAGTAGCTTTTGAAAATTCTCCATGTGGAGATCTGCAAAGGTTTTGATAACATTGACACCTAAATACTTAAACTGAGTTGAAATCTTGAAGGGTAATTTGTCAAAAAGACGTTGGTTGTTTGTATTTATTGGGAATAAAATGCTCTTGCTCATATTTATTTTGTATCCTGATATCTGGCCAAATTTATTCAAAATTGAAACTATTGTGGGGTCAGAGATGTATATTAATAAATCATCTGCGAATAACGAGACTCTATGTTCCTCGTCTCCTCTACATATCCCTTTATATCCCTTTGCTGAGCACAGAGAAATCACAAGAGGTTCTATTGCCAACGCAAAAAGCAGTGGCGATAGCGGGCATCCCTTTCTTGTGGAACGTGTTAAACTAAAGTATTTACATCTAATTTTATTTGTCTGGACTGAGGCCATTGGAGATTTATAAAGGAGTTTGACCCATGAAATATAATTTGAGCCAAAACCGAATCTTGACAGGGCCGAGAAGAGATAGTCCCACTCGACCCTGTCAAAGGCCTTCTCCGCATTCAGTGATATCAAAATTTTGGAGGAAGGGCCAGAGTTGGATGTGTATATACACACGTGGACAAAATTGTTGGTACCCCTCAGTTAAAGAAGGAAAAACCCACAATTCTCACTGAAATCACTTGAAACTCACAAAAGTAACAATAAAAAAAATTTATTGAAAATTAAATAATCAAAAATAGCCATTACTTTTGAATTGTTGATTAACATAATTATTTAAAAAAACAAACTAATGAAACAGGCCTGGACAAAAATGATGGTACCTCTATAAAAGATTGAAAACTATTTGACCAGAGTGACATGATTAACTCAGGTGTGTCATTTAATTGACATCACAGGTGTTTCCAAACTCATAATCAGTCAGTCTGCCTATTTAAAGGGAGACAAGTAGTCACCCTGCTGTTTGGTGAAAAGGTGTGTACCACACTGAACATGGACAACAGAAAGCGAAGGAGAGAATTGTCCCAGGACATCCGAAAAAAAATGATAGACAAACATCTTAAAGGTAAAGGCTATAAGACCATCTCTAAACAGCTTGAAGTTCCTGTGACAACAGTGGCTCATATTATTCAGAAGTTCAAGACCCACGGGACAGTAGCCAACCTCCCTGGACGTGGCCGCAAGAGGAAAATTGATGACAAATTGAAGAGACGGATCGTTGGAATTGTATCCAAAGAGCCCAGAGCAACCTCCAAAGAAATTAAAGGTGAACTCCAAGGCCAAGGTACATCAGTGTCAGATCGCACCATTTGTCGTTGTTTGAGCCAAAGTGGACTTCATGGGAGACGACCAAGGAGGACACCACTGCTGAAAAAAACTCATAAAAAAGCCAGACTGGAATTTGCAAAAATGCATGTTGACAAGCCACAAAGCTTCTGGGAGAATGTCCTTTGGACAGATGAGACCAAACTGGAGCTTTTTGGTAAGGCACATCAACTCTATGTTCATAGACTCAAAAACCAAGCATACGAAGAAAAGAACACTGTCCCTACGGTGAAACATGGAGGAGGCTCAGTAATGTTTTGGGGCTGCTTTGCTGCATCTGGCACAGGGTGTCTTGAAAGTGTGCAAGGTACGATGAAATCTGAAGACTATCAAGGCATTCTGGAGAGAAATGTGCTGCCTAGTGTCAGAAAGCTTGGTCTCAGTCGCAGGTCATGGGTCTTCCAACAGGACAACGATCCAAAACACACAGCCAAAAACACCCAAGAATGGCTGAGAGAAAAGCGTTGGACTATTCTAAAGTGGCCTTCTATGAGCCCAGATCTGAATCCCATTGAACATGTGTGGAAGGAGCTGAAACATGCCATTTGGAGAAGACACCCATCAAACCTGAGACAACTGGAGCTGTTTGCTCATGAGGAGTGGGCCAAAATACCTGTTGACAGCTGCAGAACGCTCATTGACAAATACAGAAATCGTTTAATTGCAGTGATTGCCTCAAAAGGTTGTGCAACAAAATATTAAGTTATGGGTACCATCATTTTTGTCCAGCCCTATTTCATTAGTTTGTTTTTTTAAATAATTATGTTAATCAACAATTCAAAAGTGATGGCTGATTTTGATTATTTAATTTTCAATAAATTTTTATTTATTGTTACTTTTGTGAGTTTCAAGTGATTTCAGTGAGAATTGTGGGTTTTTCCTTTTTTAACTGAGGGGTACCAACAATTTTGTCCACGTGTGTAATATTGAATAGTCTACGTATGTTGTGAGTCAATTGTCTATTTTTAATAAAACCTGTTTGGTCCACATGAATTATTGTTGGGGGTGTATTTTCTAGTCTAATTGCCAGTATTTTAGCCAGAATTTTGGTGTCGATATTCAATAGACTGACAGGTCTATAAGATGCCGCTTCTAGTGGGTCTTTACCCCTTTTGTGTATAAGTGATATTGTTGCCTGATAGAATGTTGTGGGAAGAAAGCCTCTTTCAAATGATTCATTAAAAACTTTCAGAAGGAGGGGTGCGACCTCATCAACAAACACCTTATAGAATTCGAGTGTGTAGCCATCCGGGCCTGGTGCCTTCGAGCTCTGCAAGTTTCGTATTGCTAAGGTAACCTCTTCTAAAGTTATAGGCCCCTCTAGTAAACATCTATCTTTCTCACAAATAGAGGGAATCTCCAAGTTATCAAGAAACTCCTGTATAGTCGCACAGTCAGATGTTATTTCTGTTGTATATAGATTAGAATAAAATTGCTGAAATTCTTGATTTATTTCTGATTGGTCCTTTGTCAAATTTCCAGAGCGGGTGCGAATTTCAGTTATATGTCTAGATGCCTCAGTTACTTTTATCTGGAGTGCTAATTGTCTTCCTATCTTATCCCCATGTTCATAGTAGTTATGTTTGGACCGTTGTGGAGAGGAGATTAAATTCAGTTTGTAGACTTGTCCTCTTAGTAAGCAGGTCAGGAGTAGGAGACTCTGCATATTGTCTATCCACTTCAATAAGCTGTCCTTCTATATCTTTTCTTTGATTATTCTTTGTTTTGACCAACTGAACAGAGTAGGAGATAATTTGACCCCGAACGTATGCTTTTTGAGACGTCTGGGGTGTCATTTGTCTGCATATAAAAAGCTATTTGAGATCTAATAAAGTCCACATGGGTTTCATTGGTTAGTAACCCATTGTCCATACGCCATATTTTAGGAGAATGTTTGCAGGGAAAATGTAAATGTAGCTTTAGTGGGGCATGGTCGGATAAGACAATGGCCTCATAATCTATATATTTCACTGCCATAAGTAGTTTTGAGTCTAAGAAGAAATAGTCGATCCTCGAAAAGGACTTATGTGGCTGGGAGAAAAAGGAATGTTTTCGTTGGTTCTGATTAGTATGTCTCCACACATCTATTGCATTAACTGACTTCAAGTAATTTTGTAGCAGTTTAGCAGATTTAGACAGAGACTGTTTTTTATTCGAAGATCTGTCAAGCACCGGATCCATCACAAAATTAAAATCACCAGCCAGAACTAGGTTGTGGGTGTGAATATTGGGTAAGGAAGCTAGTACTGAACCGATAAAGCTTTCATCATCGAAGTTAGGTGCATAAATATTAGCTAGAATTATGGGAGTGTTATACACACGTGGACAAAATTGTTGGTACCCCTCAGTTAAAGAAGGAAAAACCCACAATTCTCACTGAAATCACTTGAAACTCACAAAAGTAACAATAAATAAAAATTTATGGAAAATTAAATAATCAAAATCAGCCATCACTTTTGAATTGTTGATTAACATAATTATTTAAAAAAACAAACTAATGAAATAGGGCTGGACAAAAATGATGGTACCCATAGCTTAATATTTTGTTGCACAACCTTTTGAGGCAATCACTGCAATTAAACGATTTCTGTATTTGTCAATGAGCGTTCTGCAGCTGTCAACAGGTATTTTGGCCCACTCCTCATGAGCAAACAGCTCCAGTTGTCTCAGGTTTGATGGGTGTCTTCTCCAAATGGCATGTTTCAGCTCCTTCCACATATGTTCAATGGGATTCAGATCTGGGCTCATAGAAGGCCACTTTAGAATAGTCCAACGCTTTTCTCTCAGCCATTCTTGGGTGTTTTTGGCTGTGTGTTTTGGATCGTTGTCCTGTTGGAAGACCCATGACCTGCGACTGAGACCAAGCTTTCTGACACTAGGCAGCACATTTCTCTCCAGAATGCCTTGATAGTCTTCAGATTTCATCGTACCTTGCACACTTTCAAGACACCCTGTGCCAGATGCAGCAAAGCAGCCCCAAAACATTACTGAGCCTCCTCCATGTTTCACCGTAGGGACAGTGTTCTTTTCTTCGTATGCTTGGTTTTTGAGTCTATGAACATAGAGTTGATGTGCCTTACCAAAAAGCTCCAGTTTGGTCTCATCTGTCCAAAGGACATTCTCCCAGAAGCTTTGTGGCTTGTCAACATGCATTTTTGCAAATTCCAGTCTGGCTTTTTTATGAGTTTTTTTCAGCAGTGGTGTCCTCCTTGGTCGTCTCCCATGAAGTCCACTTTGGCTCAAACAACGACGAATGGTGCGATCTGACACTGATGTACCTTGGCCTTGGAGTTCACCTTTAATTTCTTTGGAGGTTGCTCTGGGCTCTTTGGATACAATTCCAACGATCCGTCTCTTCAATTTGTCATCAATTTTCCTCTTGCGGCCACGTCCAGGGAGGTTGGCTACTGTCCCGTGGGTCTTGAACTTCTGAATAATATGAGCCACTGTTGTCACAGGAACTTCAAGCTGTTTAGAGATGGTCTTATAGCCTTTACCTTTAAGATGTTTGTCTATAATTTTTTTCGGATGTCCTGGGACAATTCTCTCCTTCGCTTTCTGTTGTCCATGTTCAGTGTGGTACACACCTTTTCACCAAACAGCAAGGTGACTACTTGTCTCCCTTTAAATAGGCAGACTGACTGATTATGAGTTTGGAAACACCTGTGATGTCAATTAAATGACACACCTGAGTTAATCATGTCACTCTGGTCAAATAGTTTTCAATCTTTTATAGAGGTACCATCATTTTTGTCCAGGCCTGTTTCATTAGTTTGTTTTTTTAAATAATTATGTTAATCAACAATTCCAAAGTAATGGCTGTTTTTGATTATTTAATTTTCAATAAATTTTTATTTATTGTTACTTTTGTGAGTTTCAAGTGATTTCAGTGAGAATTGTGGGTTTTTCCTTCTTTAACTGAGGGGTACCAACAATTTTGTCCACGTGTGTATATCTTACCAGTTACTATTATATATCTGCCATTTGAATCAGAGATTATGTTGGATGTAATAAAGGGAATATTTTTTCTAATTATGATCGCAGTGCCACGTGCTTTAGAATTAAATCTAGAATGGAATACATGTCCCACCCAATTCTTGTGGAGTTGTTTATGTGCGTTGTTTTTGAGATGTGTCTCTTGTAAGAAGGCTATGTCTGCTCCCAAACTCTGGAGATGTGTTAGTACATTACCACGCTTCACAGCCCCATTCAACCCTTTGCAGTTCCAGGTGATGAGCCTGACCATAGCTTCGTCGTCATTCATGGAGAAGTTCTTTGGGTTTCTATAAATGGCCTAGTCTGTAAAGAAATGTGATGGCCGTTTAGATGGTCCTGAATCCGCATGGAGGAAAGAAAAAACAAAGTTGGAAAGGAATAGACAAACATACACAAGACATGTACGTGTCCTAAATCCTAATGAACATTCAACTTCTGAACTTTCAAACTTTACATCAGCCCGTCCCACCCCCCAACCCTTCCCAAACAAGTGGTGGGGGAAAAAAGAGCATATCACAATCCAAAGGCACTTTGCCATGGAGCTCACCTCCGAGAGGGAGCTACAACAACAACAGCAAAAAAGAAAAACCAATAAACAACGACAAAAATTAGACTTGGTCTCCTAGCTCCTTTTTAAATACGTTTTTTGTTTGTTTTTTATAAACCTCTAAACCCTAGTTTTTACTGTGTTTGACACGTGAACAGGAGCAAACAACAATAAAGTAACAGCGATGGGTCAGCTAATGTTTTGTTCTCTCAGCAATAACTGTCAAATTAGATCGTTGTCTATTATAGGTTTACATATAGTGGGCACCTGGGTGCGCAGTCTTAATGAGACAGATATACAGCAGTATAAAATAAAAAAAATAGAAGTATTCACCCATTACCTCAAGTGTTTCCATTCAAATGTAAGTCATCTATAGTTTTAGCAAAAAGGTTGTCATATTCAGATTATCACTACTTGCTCTCATATCAGTCCTTTTTGGCCATCTTCTGGTTGTAAAACTCTTCCGCTGCAGCCGGGGAATCAAAGGAGTGTCTGATGCCGTCCACGCTGACAGCGAGCCTGGCTGGGTAGAACAAGCTGTAAGTGACATTGGCCTCTCGGAGTTTTCTCTTAAGGTGATTGAAGGCCGCGCGTTGTTTTGCGACCTCCGGGCTCATGTCCAGGAAGATGTGTATCTGGTCTCCTCTGAATGACAGCCGTCCTTTAGCTTTACCCAGGTCCAGTATCTTCTGTCTGTCTGCGTAATAGTGCAGGCGGACGAGGATGGGCCGGGGTCTCTCACCGTTGGTCGGTCGCGGGGCGAGTGTGCGGTGTGCCCGATCTATAACTAATGGAGATATAAACGTGTCAGCTCCGAGCACCGTGGGGAAGAAATCTGTGAGGAATCTGATCATGTCGCTCCCTGCGGCCCCCTCTGCAACACCAACCACCCGTACATTTTGTCTCCTGCTCCGATTTTCCAGATCCTGACACTTTTCCTGCATTTTCTTATAATCCTTCATGATTAGCTGTTGTGCCTCCTCCAGCCCGGTCACTCTGTTCATAGTGTCGTTGAGCGTGGTTTCAGTCTCCTTCTGTGTGTTAGCTATCTCAGCCTGTGAGGAGCGGAGCTGTGTCAATTCACCGGTCAACTCTTCTCGTAAAGCTCGTATGTCGGCTGTTGTCTGCGCGCGGAGAGACTCAATGTCTTTTTTAACTCCTTGAGACGATGCCATGACTTCAGCCTTTATCTGTGTCAGCACCGCTTCTCTGGAAGTTTGAAGTTCCTCTCGGAGCGTTTGTAGGGAGAGCGCGGCCTCGGGGGAAGGTGTCTTGTCTTGTGAGGTCGCTGCTGCTCTGCTGGCCAAGGCAGCCACGTGTGAACGGAGTTATTGTTTGCTGTGACTGTGTCCCTTGTTGTTTCTCTTTTCATGTGGGCATATCACCGCTCTGTTACCAAGAGGTTAAAGACTTAAGCTCTGTTCCGTTTTCTCGGTATTGGAAGGTTTAAAATTATTTAGATAACGTGCTAGTCGGAGCTCTCCTCCTCTGCTGCTTACTCCATCAAGCGGAAACTCTTTCTGTCTCATTTTTGTCATTTTCTGTCTCGCTTTTGTCATTTTGTCTCATTTTTGTCGTTTTCTGTCTTATTTTGTCATTTTGCATCTAATTTTCATCATTTTCTGTCTCTTTTTTGTCATTTTATGTCTTGTCTGTCATTTTCTGCCTCTTTTTTATCGCTTTGTGTCTCCGTTTTGTCATTTTCTCTCTTTTGTCGTTTTCTCATTTTTGTCGTTTTCTGTCTTGTTTTTGTCATTTTCTGTCTCATTTTGTCATTTTGCATCTATTTTTTGTCGTTTTGTCTCGTTTTTGTCGTTTTCTGTCTTGTTTTTGTCATTTTCTCTAATTTCTGTCATTTTCTGTCTCATTTTGTTGTTTTTTCTCATTTTTGTCATTTTATGTCTCATTTTTGTCGTTTTCTGTCTCATTTTGCATCTAATTTTTGTCGTTTTCTGTCTTGTTTTTGTAACACAACTGGACTCTGGTCCTGGGTCAGTCTTCATCTCCAGATCTTCATCCAGTCCAGAACCAGGAAGTCCACCTATCAGATTCTGTTTGCAGTTTAATCATCTGGGACAGAAAACTAAGTTCTGTGAAATATTTTGGCTGACTTCCAGTGGTGGCTGGTGATAAAATATTGTGGGGGGGGGCGCACTAGCAGACGGGCATTACAACACAACAAAACAATTACTTGAACATACATTTTGCTCTCCTCTCCTTCAGGCCAGCAAATTTATCAATGACTTTCTGATTGAAATCTGTCATTTCACAAACAAGTCTCTTTTCCATGGAGAGCATGGCCAAGGCATTCAGCCTTTCCTGGGTCATGGTGTTTCTGAGAAAAGTTTTCACTCTTTTCAAGGTTGAGAAACAGCTCTCTGCTTCAGCTGTGGTCATGGGTGTGGTGATCAGGATCCTTAAAAGATTGACAGTTTCTGAAAAGACAACTTCAAGATTGTTCTCCATGAACAGCTGGAAATAGGTCCAGTGCACCACAGCAGGCTCTGAACTCTACTTTGCTGTAGATGAGACCGAGTTCTGTCTTCAGCTTGCTTCCATTCAGCATCGGGTAGGCCTTCAAAGTGCGTTGCAGTGTCTCAGATTAGCTTCCTTTTCTGATCCTCAGGACTGATGGCAGCAAGACGCTCTGTTAATGCAGCAGCAATGGACTCAGATGTAGCTGACTGCAGAGGAATGAATTCAAAAAATCTTTCCTGCACACTGTTTGTCATCAATGTAGCGTAGTACACGCACAAGTTGTGACTGTGTTGAAATATCTGTTGTCTCATCTGCCTGGATTGACACAAAAACACTCTTTTGGGCTTCTTTAATTATTTGCTCCCTTGCAACAGACACCATACAGTCCAGGAGCTCGTTTTGGACAGTTTTTGAAGTACCCTTAAAAACAGTGGCAGTTTCAAGGTGCTCTTTCAAAGCTCCATCCAGAGAGGCAACAAAATCCACCAACCCACGAAATATCCCAGGCTTAACAGAGCTCTCACTCTCATCATGGCCACGTAAAGCCAACTCAGAGGCCCCACAAAATCTCACACAGTCTATTATCCTGGACAGCATGTGACGATTTTTTGTCACCTCTTCATTGTGCCTTCTAATGCCAGCTCTGTAGCCCTCATCTAGTTGTTCAGCGATGCTAACACGGCCAAAAAACTGTAGCTTCATGCTGTTGTCATGGTGGCTACGGCTACCTTCATGCCGTTTGCATTTTTCAGAGAGATGTTTCAGGTCTCTGACCCCCGTTGTTGTCCACAGAACTTCAGTGCCAACACTTTGAAAAAGCAAGCAGGGAAAGCAATACAGAGCATTGCTAACTTCACATCCAGCTATCCAGCTGTGTTTAGCATAACACAGGCGGGAGAAGTCCCGGGTGGAACTCCGTCCACGGTCACTTGCCTGCTGCTGGATTTGTAAATCAGGTTGCTCCGGTACTAGCTCCTTTATCCTTTTTATTTCCTCCAGCAAACGCCTCATAAAAGGATTATTTCGTAAAGAAACAACCGAATTTTCTTTTGCTGCCGCCATCATCTTCTGTCTTGTTGTTGTGGTCTGTCTGTCTCTCTCCGTATGTGTCTGTGTACGCTGCCAGGAAGACTTTGATTGACAGGTATCATGAACCAATCAGATCAGATGAAAAATGACCACCCAAACGCGCTGATTCGCCAGAGACGCAGAGAGCTGCACCCGGAGGACAATCTTTAAGTAACCAATTCGAGACCAGTATTAAGTCACATGAAAGCCAAAAGTTTTAGAATGTACATGCACGCTCATTTGGCAGGCGCCCCTCGCTATTGAAATGTGTAAAACAACCCTGAAAAAAAAAACAATATGGAATGGAAAAGCTTAAAAAAATAAAAATGAGACCCATTATATGAGTGAACACTGTGCAGATGTGTTAATTACTTTAAATACGTATTTATGTTTACTGTGTCAATACCTTTTTCACAAAATCTTGATGGGGGCGGCGCCCTAGCGCCCCATATTAACAAGCCGCCACTGCTGACTTCAGAGAAGTTCATGACTTCCGACCTGAGAAGTTTCCCATTTTCACCCTAAAAGAAAATTTCTCAAGGTTCAGTATCTCAAGAAATAGACCAACATCCATGAACTGTGGAGAGAACAGACAGAACAGTTCTATCAGATCAAGATCACTTAATGGATCCAGAAGAGGATCGGTTTAATTATTGGTTCCTGATCATGTAAAAAGTCCAAAACCTCCAACCAGGCTGGTCTAGTGTCTTCATAAAGTTCCTGTCAGTGTCTGTCTATGGATGGATCCATGTTTCTACTAAAATCCAGTCTTTGGTTCACATTTCTCCAACTGTTGATTGTTTTTGTTATTTTTGGACAATCAACAGTTGGAGAAATGTGGACCAAAGCCTGGATTTTAGTAGAAACATGGATCCATCCATAGATAGACACTGAGAGACACTAGACCACCCAATGTCCATTTTCAAGGGCTAATAATTACTAATTTGTGTCATTTTGGACAATTTTGGTCATTTTACACCAACTTCATCTTATTTCGCACACGTTTCAAGATCCATCCATAGATAAATGCTTACAGGAACTTTCTGATTTGAACATTTTGCATGAATTAAAATGTGTACTTTGTGGTCACCTGTTGTTTCCGCCCTCTCTCTCAGGTGTGTGTGTGAGGCGAATGAGATTGGTGATGGACGGCGTTGTTATGGCAACCTGATGGAGCGTCTGATGGAGTTGGACCGAAGCGGCAGCCAGAGGGAGAACCTGACCGGAGCAGTGGCACTGTTCGGTAAAATAAACCCGCCGAGCGTTCATCAACAACGTTCTGCTCCTCTGTTCAGTCTTCACTCTGGATTTTTCAGAAAAAGGATGTTCACTGCTGCTGAGCCACAACGGACCGTTTACCGCCTTCATCCCGCAGCTGAAGACGCCGCTGACGGTCAGGATTTCTAGCTTCATGTCTGAACTAAGCGTGTAAAAACCAAAACCTGATTTAAATTCTGCTGCTCCGGCAAAACTCAATAAACACAGGAGGAAAAACAACCTTCAGAATAATTTATAACTTCCATTAAAATCTGAGAGGATCCCAGAAGATATTTGACAGACTCTGCACTCTGTTCACAGAAATCTGGATTTCTTTCATAGAAATCACTCTCTTCATCCAGTATATTCTGTAAATCTGAGTTCTTTTTCGTGCTGAACAGCTTTTTACAGTCAGCTCCAGTTTGTTCCAATGACACAGATGTAAATACAACCGCCATTTTGCTTTTTTAGAGATGAATTTATTGTCTAAATTAATCTACTCATGAAAATAGTCCAGACATTAGTCAGTGGTAAAACAACCATTTGATGTTCAGGCATCTGAATGTTCTGAGAACGTTACCGACTAACTGGATGCTGGATGAAACCAAGAAGTTTCTCCAAAATTAAACAAGTTTTATTTTCAAAAAAAATGTTCAAATGACTCCGTGTTTTTATTTAAAGTTAAAAAAAATGAGTCAGAAACGAAGTGACTGAAAATAGAACTAATCAATAAAACTCAGGAACACGTTGAAGTTGGAGGAAAATGAATCCATCCAGAAAGACTCAAATTTGTCTAAACTAAGTTGAAACGAGGTTGAAAGTCACTAAAAACTCGTCCAAAGAGACTCAGAACTGGTCCTGAATGGGTAAAACTTGTGTCCTATAAAAATCTGTCCAATGTCAGTAAAAGTTTCTGGCCTTGGTGATGTTGACATGATGAGTCCACAGACTGAATTGAAGCTTCTGATGTCTGCAGGGCATTAACGAGGAGCTAATGTGTAAAAACCACCTGATCCTGGGTCAGTTCCTCTACGCCGACCTGCAGGGGCGAGACTTCAACATGTATGGAGGGGCCAAGCTGAGGACCAAAGACCACCAGGTGAGACTGGACCAGCAGAACCACCAGGAACCTCTGAAGGTTCAGGAGATGGTCCATCAGTCAGGAGAATAAGAGTCAAATGAGTCTCAGTATGTCAGAATTATCAATAAGTGTCCACAGGTGTTCCACAAGGTTCCATCCTGGGTCCACTGCTGTTTACATCAGATATCTATGGTTTCTATAGAGTTGGTGTTTTTCATTTTCTGCTTTGCTTCTGCGTCTCCAAGTGATCGATATGTGAGTTAGAGCTGAAACCAAACAAAGATAATCCTAGGATTTGATTTTAAGTTGGTCTCACTAGGCCAGAATATTCATAATGCAGTTTGATGAGCACAGAGAACAGGAGAGAAGCTAACGGATGCTAACATGAAGACACTTTCTGGTTTCACCACAGAGGTTCATCCTGATGGAGGAACCCAGCAGGTTCTACTCTGTCATCCTGCGGGACCTGCCGGCAGCCAATGGCATCATTCACATCATAGACCGGCCAATCAGCAGCTCGCAGTCGGACAGGGCGGCTCGAGATGAACAGGTGAGCTTCAGCTGTTCTTGTTTCTGATCATCTGCTGGGTTTAGTTCATTGAAGGGAATGCTTCTTCTCGCTCTGTATGAGGTTCTTCAAAAGGTTCTTTATGTATCTGGGTACAGTCAATCATTTCTTTTCGGTCCATTTTCCATGGAAGCGTAGAATAAACTGATTAGTTTTAGATTTGATTCAGTTCATTTGACAGATAAATGGTGTTTTTGTCCTTTCAGAGTCTTCAGCTGGAATAAAAAGTGAAAAGTCATCTGATTCTTTTTTTCCAGTTTGCTGATTTGACGGTCGGAGAGATTCTGTCTAAAGATGGAAAATTCAACCGTTTCCTTTCTCTGGTGGACGTGAGTATCATGAAGTCTAACCACCAGCAGGAGGTTTGATTAAAGTTTCAGTCCACATTTACACTTAGGTAATTGTTTTGTTTCACCATCTTCAGAACCAGAACCAGCAAAGTGAGACGGCCTAAACTGCTGCTAAAACTGAATCACTCTTTGTTTTTCTCTCACTGTCTTATTTTTCACTGCAACATAAAGAAGCTGTTTTTGTTGACAGAAGTTTTGACGTCGTTGCACCTGAAGGAGGAAATATTTAACTTAACTCTGAATCCTTCAATCACAGCTACGTTTCTGTGTTTCTGTAGAACTGTGGGTCGCCTCCTCCTCTGAGGGGTCCGGGTCCAATCACGGTCTTTGTCCCAACCAACCAGGCGATAGACCGAGCCCGAGACGGCAGCATCCTGTACATGCTGCATGACGTAAGGACTCGATGGATATTGTTGGTTAGATCTGCTGCAGGAAACGCACAACTCCTGCAGCTCGATTGCAGCTTGATTGCAACGTGATTGCAGCATGATTGTAGCTGGATCGAAGCTTAGTTGCAACTCGATTGCAGTGTGATTGCAACGTGATTGCAGCATGATTGTAGCTGGATTGCAGCTCAATTACAACTCGATTGCAGTGTGATTGCAGCACGATTGCAAAAACTCCAGTGACAGTCTGTCTGCTTTGATTACTGCATTTTAACTGTGTTCCTGTCATAAATCATTTGATTGCAGTCGTCTGCTGTAGAATAGGCGGTTTTCTGCTGAATATTTAACCTAACCATCCAATAATAACAGTGTAATTAGTATCTATTAAAGCTGCCTGTAAATGACTTTTTTCTTTTATTGTTTATGAACTGTAAATTGCAGAAATATAACAAAATAGCTATGTCTAATTTCAATGTTTGTTAAATTAAAATACACACGATCTCCTTAAAAATAAGGTAAGAGAATTTATTTTAATTTCACAAAATTATGAAATCATTTTCTGTTCTTTTCCTTTATTTTTGAAACCCCAGATGCTGAAACATGTCTGTTTCTTACATTTGTTTTAACAGTTTATAGTATCGGTAATTTAATTGTTTTTAAGCATTTAAATGTAATTAATTAATCATTAAAAAGAATAATACTCATGATCTGGTATAAAATAAGACTAAAAAGTGTCTTTTAATTTCAGAAAGTTACTATAATTTTATTGCAGGTGTTTTCTGTTATTTTACATAACTTTTGGAGCACAGCTGCTGAAATGATCTTTTTATGGTTGATTAGATCCCATTAATTTACAACTTAGTAAAAATACAGAATCTAAACACAGTAAGTCTCTGATTGGTGAACACTCAGGATTTAATCATCAGAAAATCCACCTGTTTGACTCTTACTGTTGATGTGGGTCTTTAGACGTCTCAGATGTCGAGTTTCATTGAATAAACATTTGATAATTTCATGATCTTTGCCTCTTTTCAGGCCAAACACAAACTCCAGGAGCTGCTCAGACATCATGTTTTCCCTCAGGCTGTGGTGAGACCAGCCTCAGAAAACACAACCACAGATGTGTTCATCCAGATGTTTGTGTCCAGATGTGTCTGTTCCATTGAAATGTGTCTGTTCCATCCAGATGTGTTTGTTGTGTCCAGATGTGTTTTTTTCCATCCAGATGTGTCTGTTCCATCCAGATGTTTGTGTCCAGGTGTGTTTGTTTTGTCCAGATGTGTGTGCTCCATCCAGATGTGTTTGTTCCATCCAGATGTTTGTTCCATCCAGATGTGTTTGTTCCGTCCAGATGTTTTTGTTCCATCCAGATATTTTAAGGTTTTTCTTGCGTCTACAGCTGACGGTGGATGATCTCAGCGCTCTGCCTCGCATCCAGACAATGGCTAATCAGATGATCAGCATCAGCGTGTCGAATGATGTAGGTGTCTCTGATTGGTCCTCCCTGTGTTCCGCATGTTCTACGTCTTCCACATGTTCCACGTGTTCCATGTTATAGTTTGTGTTTCCTGCAGGGTCAGATCTTATTGGGCGATAAACGGATCCAGCTGGCGAGCACCAACATCATGGCATCCAATGGGATCATCCACATGATTGACGGGCTGCTGGTCCCGCCCTCCATCCTGCCCATCCTCCCCCACCACTGTGATGTCACCGAGAGCAAGATCACCGTGGTGAGCAGGGGTTGGGGCAAACAAACAGGACAAAACAAACACACACAAAGACACACATGCAAAATGACAGTAAGCTAATGATGCAGCTAACAGTAAAGCTAGAGATACAAACAGTGCAGCTAACAATGAAGCTAACTGTAAATCTAACACCGAATCTAACAGTAAGGCTAACAGTTCTGCTAATTCTAAATCTAACAGTAGGCTACTAATAAGTTAAGAGTCAAGCTATCGGTGAAGCTAGTAGTAGGCTAACACTAAAGCTAGAAGTAAATCAAACAGAGATGACAGTAAGCTAACAGATATGCTAATGATAAGTCTAACAGAGACGCTAACAGTAAGCTAGCAGAGGTGCCAACAGTAAGCAAACATTGATTTTAACAGTAAACTAACATAGATTCTAACACTAAGCTAATAGAAATGCTAATGATAAATCTAACAGAAATGCCAACAGTAATCTAACAGAGATGCTAACAGTAAGCTAACATATATGCTAACAATAAGCTAGCAAAGATGATAACAAAGATGCTAACGGAGATGCTAACAGTAAGCTAACATAGATTTTAGCAGTTAGCGAACATGAATGCTAACAGAGGTGCTAACAGTAAGCTAGCAGAGATGCTAACATCGATACTAGCAGTAAGCTAACAGAGGTGCTAACAGTAAGCTAGCAGAGATGCTAACATTGATACTAGCAGTAAGCTAACATCGATACTAGTAATAAGCTAACAGAGGTGCTAACAGTGAACTAGCAGAGATGCTAACATCGATACTAGTAATAAGCTAACAGAGGTGCTAACAGTAAGCTAGCAGAGATGCTAACAGTAAGCTAATGTCTCTCTGTTTGTCTCCAGGGTCCTTGTGTCCACTGCAGTTACCTCTATGAGACTCAATGTCCCGACGGCACTGTTGAAATGGTAAAAACAGCTATCATCAATATGTCTGCAACATTTCTGAACCACAGAAGCAACGCTTAGCCAAATATTAGCTTTTCTGAACATATATTTTTGACCCAGAAGGTGCTGTCGTATTTCCAGAAGACCTTTATTGAACCAGGACGGTTTTTATGACACAGATTCATGTCTTTAGTAATGAAGTTCAGCACTGTTAGAGGAGTAGAAACAGGCCAAATGGGTCAAACTGTGAAATGAGCAGGATATTTGGCATGATTATTCCTTTGTTTTTGTCATTTTGTGTCTTATTTTTGTTGCTTTATCTCGTTTTTGTCATTTTCTGTCTCGTTTTTGTGATTTTGTGTCTCGCTTTTGTCGTTTTGTGTCTCGTTTTTGTCATTTTCTGTCACGTTTTTGTCGTTTTGTATCATTTTTATTTTGTCTCCTTTTTGTTGTTTTGTGCCTCGTTTATTCTTTTGTGTCTTGTTTTTGTTGTTTTGTCTCGTTTTTGTCGTTTTGACCCTCATTTTTGTCGATTTGTGTTTCATTTTTGTCACTTTGTGATACCCATTTAGGCTGTCAATAACTGCTGTAGATGAATTGACAGTAATCATAATAATAGAAGAACTGCTGTAGATGAGCTACCTGTTCAGGTGTTTATTGTTTGTTCAGGACAGCCATCAAATCGGCTGTGAATACGTCACGTCTCCTCTTCGCTCCTCACTCAGTAAAGGCTGCGCTAAGTTCTGCAATGCAACCAAACAGGTGAGAGGATCTTCTACCTGTCCAGGTGAGACGGTAGGTTGGTGTCAGATCTCACCTGGCTGCTGTTCCTCCAGGTGGTGGAGTGCTGCAGAGGATTCTACGGTCCCGACTGTAAACCCTGCATCGGAGGCTTTCAGCATCCCTGCTACGACAAAGGAACCGTAAGAAACCGCCAAATTCTTCACCACCTTCAGAAAGACTAAAATCTCTTCAAAATAAGATAAAAATGATCCAAAAAAAGATCTGAAAAATGTCCAAGAAAGACTAAAATCTCTTCAAAATAAGATAAAAATGATCTGAATTGTATCCCAGAAAAACTAAAATCTAATCAAAAGATCGTCCAACATTACTCACAATCGTCCAAATGATGATAATGGATAATTACTGGACTTGAAAATGGAAAAATAGTCTAGAATCTCCTATCCAGGCTGGTCTACTGTCTCCATAAAGTTCCTGTCAGGGTCTATCTATGGATGGATCCATGTTTCTACTAAAATACAGTCTTTGGTCCACATTTCTCCAACTGTTGAGGCTTTAACATCAGTAGAATCTGACGGGTTAAAGTTTTACCAGACAAGGTTCCAATTTTTCGATGTTTAGACTAAATGTTGACGAGGACTCATCGGAAGGACGTTTTTTGTTCTATCAATGAGTCAGAGTTTCTGACCAGCTGATGTTCTCTGTAGGTTCATGTTTCTATGTTCCTTGCAGTGCTTTGACGGTATCCATGGTAACGGGTCGTGCAGCTGCCAGCCGGGTCTCAGCGGCATCGCCTGCCACATCTGCTCCGATCCCAACAAACACGGAGAACGCTGCGACGAAGGTACCGGCAGAACCTAAACCTGACAGAACAGAGCCTGGTGACACACTGTCCGATCCAGAAGAACTTCAGGTTCTGGTTCCTTTCAGTACGTTGGTCTCTAGTCTGGTTCTGTTTGGTACCACTGGTCTCCACTGTGGTTCTGTTTGGTACCGTTGGACCTTATTTTGACTCCTCTTGGACATGATGTTCCTCAGTCTGACTTCTAGAAATAAATCTGAAGTTCTGTTAAGTTCATTTTTGTCGATATATACTATATGAAACTGTTAACTTCTTTAAACCGACAATTCAGAAAAGTTTGTTACCTTGCTGATATGTTTCGACAGCTCCTGCTGTCTTCCTCAGAGCGTCATCTGACGTTTGGTGACGTGTCATTCCATATATCCGTGGGATAACGGAAACAATACAACGCGTCATGAGAAAATATCACATCAACACTGCAGTAAAACCACATACAAAACTCCGGCAGCTGATAGTCCATCCCAAAGACAGAATAGACCTGGACAATAAATGCAACATCATCTATGAAATACCGTGCAAATCATGCAACAAAACATACATTGGTGAAACAGGCAGGTCATTCAAAACAGGAAGAACGGAACACCAAACAGAATGTAAAAAGGAAACAACTGGACGCTTCACAAGAGCACAAAAAGAGCAAGCCAAACAAGAAAATAAGAAATCAGCCATCACAGACCACTGCAGAAGACAAAATCATGTTATGGACTGGGACGGGGGGAGGATTATCACTTTGGAGACCAATAAGCAGAGACGATGGATCAGGGAAGCTATTGAGATCAGGAAGCGGGCGGGCCACACCGTGAACCGGGACGAGGGGCCTACATCCTCTCGCACATTTGGGACACCATCCTCCAGAGACCACCGGGCGGCGGGAGGCATGGTTGGTTTGACAGATTTTGACAGATCTGTCAAACTGACCACGTCACCAAACGTCAGATGACGCTCTGAGGAAGACAGCAGGAGCTGTCAAAACATGTCAGCAAGGTAACAAACTTTTCTGAATTGTCGGTTGAAAGAAGTTAACAGTTTCAAATAAATCTGAAGATCTAGAGCCGGCCAGTTAGCTTCTCTTTGTGCTGATGTTTCAGTCAGATGTTTGATTCCTCCATTACTAGGATCCTGGTTCAGTGTCTGGCCCCGCCCTCTTCAGGAAGAAGACTCTCTGTCTGAACTGATGGACTTCCTGTGTGTGTCCTCAGAGTGTCGTTGTGTTCACGGAGTGTGTGACAACCGTCCCGGCAGCGGAGGAATATGTCGCAGAGGATCCTGTCTAGACGGATTTTCCGGAGATTTCTGCGACAAAACAGCGACACCATGCAACTCTGACGGTCTGCTGGAGCATTGCCATGTGCACGCATACTGCACACACACAGATCTATACACAACGTAAGAAACACACACACACACAGGACTACACACAACGTAAGAAACACACACACACAGGACTACACACAACGTAAGAAACACACACACACAGGACTACACACAACGTAAGAACACACACACACAGGACTACACACAACGTAAGAAACACACACACACACACACAGGACTACACACAACGTAAGAAACACACACACACACACACAGGACTACACACAGCGTAAGAAACACACACACACACACACACAGGACTACACACAACGTAAGAAACACACACACACACACACACAGGACTACACACAGCGTAAGAAACACACACACACCACACACAGGACTACACACAACGTAAGAAAACAACACACCACACACGACTACACACAACGTAAGAAACACACACACACACACACACACACACACAGACTACACAACAACATAAGAACACACACACACACACACAGGACTACACACAACGTAAGAAACACACACACACACACACACACACAGGACTACACACAACGTAAGAAACACACACACCACACACACACACACACCAGGACTACACACAACGTAAGAAACACACACACACACACACACACAACAGGACTACACACAACGTAAGAAACACACACACACACACACAACACAGGACTACACACAACGTAAGAAACACACACACACACACAACCACACAGGACTACACACAACGTAAGAAACACACACACACACACACACACAGGACTACACACAACGTAAGAAACACACACACACACACACACACAGGACTACACACAGCGTAAGAACACACCACACACACACACACACAGGACTACACACAACGTAAGAAACACACACACACACACACACACAGGACTACACACAACATAAGAAACACACACACACACACACAGGACTACACACAACGTAAGAAACACACACACACACACACAGGACTACACACAACATAAGAAACACACACACACACACACACAGGACTACACACAGCGTAGAAACACACACACACACACACACACACAGACTACACACAACGTAAGAAACACACACACACACACACACAGACTACACACAACGTAAGAAACACACACACACACACACACACAGGACGACACACAACGTAAGAAACAACACACACACACACACAACACAACACAACACAGGACTACACACAACGTAGAAACAACACACACACACACACACACACACACACAGGACTACACACAACATAAGAAACACACACACACACACACACACAGGACTACACACAACGTAAGAAACACACACACCACAGGACTACACACAGCGGTAAGAAGAACACACACACAGGACTACACACAACGTAAAGAAACACACACCACCACACACACAGGACTACACACAACATAAGAAACCACACACACACACACACACACACACACACAGGACTACACACAACATAAGAACCACACACACACACACACACACACACACAGGACTACACACAACGTAAGAAACACACACACACACACACACACACACACACAGGACTACACACAACATAAGAAACACACACACACACACACACACACACACACACAGGACTACACACAACGTAAGAAACACACACACACACACACAGGACTACACACAACGTAAGAAACACACACACACACACACACACAGGACTACACACAGCGTAAGAAACACACACACACACACACACACAGGACTACACACAGCGTAAGAAACACACACACACACACACACACAGGACTACACACAACGTAAGAAACACACACACACACACACACAGGACTACACACAACGTAAGAAACACACACACACACACACAGGACTACACACAGCGTAAGAAACACACACACACACACACACACACACACACAGGACTACACACAACGTAAGAAACACACACACACACACACAGGACTACACACAGCGTAAGAAACACACACACACACACACACAGGACTACACACAACATAAGAAACACACACACACACACACACAGGACTACACACAACATAAGAAACACACACACACACACACACAGGACTACACACAACATAAGAAACACACACACACACACACAGGACTACACACAACATAAGAAACACACACACACACACACACAGGACTACACACAACATAAGAAACACACACACACACACACAGGACTACACACAACGTAAGAACACACACACACACACACACAGGACTACACACAACATAAGAAACACACACACACACACACAGGACTACACACAACATAAGAAACACACACACACACACACACACAGGACTACACACAACATAAGAAACACACACACAGGACTACACACAATGTAAGAAACACACACACACACACAGGACTACACACAAATAAGAAACACACACACACACACACAGGACTACACACAACATAAGAAACACACACACACAGGACTACACACAACATAAGAAACACACACACACAGGACTACACACAACATAAGAAACACACACACACAGGACTACACACACGTAAGAAACACACACACACAGGACGACACACAACATAAGAAACACACACACACAGGACTACACACAACGTAAGAAACACACACACACAGACTACACACAACATAAGAAACACACACACACAGGACTACACACAATGTAAGAAACACACACACACAGGACTACACACAACATAAGAAACACACAACACAGGACTACACACAATGTAAGAAACACACACACACAGGACTACACACAACGTAAGAAACACACACACACAGGACTACACACAACGTAAGAAACACACACACAGGACTACACACAACGTAAGAACACACACACACAGGACTACACACAACATAAGAAACACACACACACACACACACAGGACTAACACAACATAAGAAACACACACACAGGACTACACACAATGTAAGAAACACACACACACAGGACTACACACAATGTAAGAAACACACACACAGGACTACACACAACGTAAGAAACACACACACACACACACACAGGACTACACACAACGTAAGAAACACACACACACACACACAGGACTACACACAACATAAGAAACACACACACACACACACAGGACTACACACAACATAAGAAACACACACAGGACTACACACAATGTAAGAAACACACACACACAGGACTACACACAACGTAAGAAACACACACACACAGGACTACACACAACATAAGAAACACACACACACACACACACACAGGACTACACACAACATAAGAAACACACACACACACACACACAGGACTACACACAACGTAAGAAACACACACACAGGACTACACACAACGTAAGAAACACACACACCAGGACTACAC
>NC_067117.1:44555545-44619757 GCF_021347895.1 Acanthochromis polyacanthus
ATCCTTTTTCAAGTGGGGAAACTGCACAAACTGTGAGAAAAATCATCAATGAGAATCACCTGTCATTGAAAGTGGGAGGACACTTGACACTATGGGAGAGTGCAAAGAACAGAGAGTGAGAGCTGCCTTTAAACAGAACACTGAGCAGTAAAATACATTCACTAACTTACAGCATGAACAGTTTTCTACCAGCAGTCCTGTCTTGAATCACCTGCAGTAGCATCTTTATGTTCTCTTTATTCTCTTTTTCCATGTCTGTTTTCTGTCTGTGTTCCTTATTTTAACAGTTTAAGTTCATTTGTATCAGTTTTAGGTGAAACTGAAAAGAGCTAAAAGTGAACTATTGAGTTGAAATGTGTCCTCTGTGTTGGCTGATGAACATATGGGACACTCTGACACTTGTGTATAGAGTGGTATCCTAATGAAGATGTGTTTGATGTGACAGGTGATTGGCAGGAGGAGGAGAGTCTGACGGAGGAGCAGAGGAATGTTGGCAGCCATTTAGTCTGAGCTCAACAACGGAGGAAACATGGATTCTTCACAAAAAGTGAGAAACATACCACTGTAACATTATTATCATGAATTTGTTCTTTAAAATGTGTAAAGTTGCTCCAGTTGGTTAGATGGGCCGACCAAAGCCAGGTGACGTTGGCTGGAGAGATGTAGCTCTGCAGAAGCAGCTGTACTGAGGATATAATGGTGGACTGCTAGGAAGCTGCTTGTTCTTTGTTTGAGGCTGAACTAGCTGCTGATCATACTTTCTGAAAATGTCTTACATGGTGATGAAGATAAGTAACGGAAGAAAAGTCTTGTTTTTCAAGCAAGTTGTTCATGAAGGTAAAGAGCAGCATTTTCTTTGGTAGAGAATAATACTTTTGAGCATTGTGAGTTTACCAGCCTTTTCTTTCTCAAGAAATTCAGACAGTTGAACCCAGAAGTTTACTTACACTGTATAAACGACACATAACCCTTTTTTTAATTTACACGATCTGACATTAAATCTGGCAATGCTTCTCCTGTTTTATGTCAGTTAGGATGACCAAAATTATCTTTAAATGCCAGAATAACGAAAGAGAGATTTTTTTTGATAATTTTTATTATTTTCTTTACAATCAGAAGTTTGCATCCACTAAGATTGCTATGCCTTCAAGATGATGATGTCCTGACTTTGAAAGCTTTTGATAGATTAAGATGTATTTTCAGGCACACCTCAAACACACTGCTTCCTTGTGTGATGACATTAGAAAATCAAAAGAAATCTGCCAAGACATCAGGAAGACATTTGTGGGCCTCCACAGGTGTGGTTCATCCTTGAGTGCAATTTCCAGATTGCTGTGGTTTGACGTTTATCTGTCCAAACAATTACATGCACAGATCAACACCATGGGAATGTCAAGCCATTCTACTGCTCAAGATGGAGATTGGTTAAGGTTAGGATTGTTTTGGAGGGAAATGTGCTCATCAAGCCCAGAACAAAAGCAAACGACCTTGTGAAGATGCTGGCTGAGGATGGCCTGAGTACACCATCCCAACTGTGAAGCATGGGGGTGGCAGCACCATGTTGTGGGAGTGTTTTTGCTGCAGGAGGGACTGGTGCACTTCACAAAGTAGATGGCATCAAGAGGATAGAACATGTGGAATTATTGAAGCAACATCAGCCAGCAAATGAAAGCTTGGGCTTAAGTGGGTATTCCAAATGACAAGGACAGCGCTGGTGTAAATCTGAAACTGTTCACTACTGACTTAGAACTGCTTTCTGTTTCACTGTGCCCTCCATATCTGCCTCAGAAATTTCCTCAGATATTTGTGAAACTTGTCGATATCATCCAAAGGCCAGTGAAATAAATGCCTGTGGGCTTATCCATCAGGTCATCCAGAGACCACTGCACACTAAAACACACACTGAGAGACTTCCATCAGTACATCACATGCCCCACTAGATGAGACAAAATCTTTGATCTGTTAGAACAATGTGAAAGGTGCTTCTGCTCTGGGTTCCTCTGACCACAACTGCATCCTCCTTATCCCTGTCTACCACTGTACTGAAGCAAGGCAAAGTGCAGAACATCAGAGTGAAAGTTTGTCACACTCTGCAGGGATGTCTGGAGGTTACTGACTGGGACGTGTTTAAGGAGTCCTCAGCTGATATTGATGAACCGACTGATGTTGTGAGCAGCTGGGTCACAGACTGTGAAACCAGTGTTATTCCTGATAAAACTGTTAAACTATATCCAAACACTAAGCCATGGCTTTCTAAGAAGCTTAAAGACCTACTGTACAGAAAGAAAACAGTCTTCAGAGAAGGAAATACTCTAAATCTGTATAACTGACAGAAGGAAATAAAGTAGGAGATCAGGACCCACAAAAGACAATACAAAGACAAACTTGAGTCTCAGCTCAAAATGAACAACCTCAGTTCAGTCTGGGACGGCATGAATCTGATCACTGGGACTAATTAATGCGTCAATGAGAGAGTTCAGCTCAGTGGTTATAATTGTGATTTAGAGCTGGCTCAAAGTCTAAACAGTTTTTATGTCAGGTTTGACTCCCATGATTTTAGGGCTAAACATGCTGAGACTAAAAACTGTCTCATGTCAGCGTCTCCACAGAATCCCTTTCTTGATGTGGGCAATGTAATCTGGTGTCTCAAACAGTGCAGACCAAAGAAAAGTCCTCTACCTGATTACATCGGTGGCTGTTTATTGAAAACTTTTACCACGTCTGACTAAATGACCAAGATTGCTGCCGATGTCCCTGTCTATCTTATGTTTTGTTTGATTTTTCTTTAAATGGCTTTTATTTTGCTTGTAATTGTTTTACTGTTTTTTCAATTATTAAAACATTTCCTTTAATCGTTGCTATTCCTTTAACTGTTTTGTTGCTTTTGTTGTTTGATGGTGAACGCTTGTGTAACTGCTGCACAACAAATTGCCCGGGTCGTTGGGGTCAAATCCAAATTTCAGTGGCAGAATTACAGATCTTTTCTGGACTGGTATCAACATCTGGTCCCCTAGGAGAAACTAGAAAGTGTTGGTGGTCTGAATTGACCCTGCTGCCATTAAGACCTAAATCTGGACATTGATGTTGTTGAAGGTGAAAACTATCGGCCTCTGTAAATAGTTTTGTTGACATTGTGAGTGTGCTGTTGACACATTTCTAGGTTTCTAGTGACAAAGCTGCTAGCATGTCTGCAGATTCTTGATCTTGTTTCAGCCTCATGTCCAACTACATGGAATTGAGACTTTTAGGATAAATTTTTTCATGATTGCTCTTCCAACACTGCCTCTGTTTTTATCTTTGTCTTTTGCTACAGAAATGTAAACACAGCAATGGAGTGAGATGTCGGACCTCTGAGAGGATAAGGATGGTTCAGCAACAACAGCAAAAAGAGATGAATCACTCAGTTGTGAGCAATGTGGCAAGACTTTTATCACAGCAACAAAGCTCAGAATTCACAAACGTATTCACACTGTGGACAAACCATTCAGCTGTGATCAGTGTGGAAAGGCTTTTACTCAGAAGTGGAGCTTAAAAAGACATCAACTCATTCACAGTGGAGTTAAAACATTCAGCTGTGATCAGTGTGGAAAGGCTTTTAATCAGAAGAGTCATCTGGCAAATCATCAACTCATTCACAGTGGAGTGAAATTGTTCAGCTGTGATCAGTGTGAGAAGTCTTTTACACACAAGCGTGCGTTAAAAAGACATCAACTAATGCACAGTGAAGTTAAACCATTCAGCTGTGATCAATGTGGAAAGGCTTTTACTCTGAAGAGTCAGTTAAAAAGTCATCAACTCATGCACAGTGAAGTTAAACCATTCAGCTGTGATCAATGTGGAAAGGCTTTTACTCTGAAGAGTCAGTTAAAAAGTCATCAACTCATGCACAGTGGAGTTAAACCATTCAGCTGTGATCAATGTGGAAAGGCTTTTATCTGAAGAGTCAGTTAAAAAGTCATCAACTATGCACAGTGGAGTTAAACCATTCAGCTGTGATCACTGTGGAAAGGCTTTTATTTCAAGAGTCTTAAAAAGTCATCAACTCATTCACAGTGGAGTTAAACCATTCACTGTGATCAGTGTGTGAAAACCTTTACCAACATGAACAGTTGTTGATCCATCAATGCCCCCATTCTGGTAGAAAGCGGTACCACTGTGACTCCTGTGAAAAAACTTTCAAGCACCAACAGAGCTTAAAATGTCACCAACGCATCCACACTGGCCATGATGTGTGGATATGTGATCACTGTGGCAAACTATTTGTAATGTACTCACAGTTAAAAGCTCATGAAGTGACCCACACTGGGGTTAAACCATACATTTGTGACCAGTGTGGGAAACGCTACAGCTCCAATGCAAAACTCAAAATTCACCAACGTGTCCACACTGGGGAGAGACCATACAGATGTGATGAGTGTAAGAAGACTTTTACAACTTTGGGTTCCCTGAAACGACACCAGCAGATCCACACCAGAAAGAAAGCATTCAATCAGTGTCACAGTGAGGTATGTAAAGACTGGTCTCAGTCACAGTGTACACACAATTGTGTATTGGATAATTTTGGATATTGCTGCAAAATTGTTTCAAAACTGTGAACAACTGTGGTCAGTTGAATTCTGTTAACACATTATCAGCTATCGTTCAGTCTAACCTGTATTCATTTTGACACAGAAATCTGGTCCAGGTTAATCTGGGGATGTAGGTTAGATTAGGAATTCTGATGTAATCAGACAACTGAATGTTAAATTCCAACAGGTAAAAGTGTCTTCAGATGTCATTTGGGGTGCTCTCTATCTCAGGCAAGGCATCAGTTCTTCAATGCTGCAGGAAACACTGACGTTCTCTGTGTTTGTGTGTTTGTTTTCCAAGAACAGAACAGATGGACAACACCCTCAGACTTGTCAGCACTCTTCCAATGGTGAACAGTGCTGCTTTGACCAGTCTGGACCAACGTCCAACCAACAGGGAACCCTACAACGACACCAGCGTATGCACACTGGACACAGACTGAACCCTGCCAAGAAGATTTCTCCCATGCAGGGTTCAGTAAAGTTCTTGAAGTCCTCCACAAACTTAAAGTCCTTGAGATCCGGCTTCACAGAATTCAGGTCTAATTTCTTGTTTAGTGTCTTCATTGCTTCGTTGCAAAATCATTAAGAGGAAAGCTGTCCGTGACAGACGTGGACTGGTAAATTAATGAAACCATTCAAAGTGGTTACTCAGTTAAATGCAGGGCTTAAAGTTTTCCGCGCTGGAAATGTACCATTTAAAAATTCATCATCTCCGTCCCGAAGGCTCCAACATGTGCGTCATTGTGCATTCAGTTGCTCCGCTTTAATCAATCAAACTCCAAATCCTACATTAAAAATATACACCTTCTGTCCAGGCATGCGACTTTCTGATAGAACTTTATCCAATACAGTTTTCTAACTGCGAGTGCGCATCGACTGCTGGTGCACGATGTCTGCACCCTCTTGGTTCGGCATCGTCAGTGCGCTGAGCCACTGATAAGAAATACAGTATCCCACAAACAAAATCCAAATGTGCAATATTTGTTGGTGTTTTTTGTATTATATTTAAAGGGAATTACTGGAACACATTGATATATATTGCATATTATTTATTTTATTTCTGCTTGGACTGTAGACCCATTCCACGTGTCCAGCCCTGTGGCTGCCTGGTCTGTCAGAGCGCACGGAGCTCCAATCTGTGAGTGGTGCGGTGAAAGAATCGAGCAGCTGATCACTGTCAATAGCGTTGGAGCTTGTGTTTAGCTCAAAGACGCAGATTACTAAGTTTGCTCAGACTTTGTGTGACAGAGGAGAGAGGATGTGTCTCTGCTGATTAACAAAGAGAGCAGCCGCTGCCGCGATCCTGAGCCGCGGTGCGTTGACTCGCCCCAATTTGGCGTAAGTGCGTCAGTGCGATCCGCGTGCATGTCCACAGTCCCCATGGTTTCGCCACAAAATAAAAACAAACGGGCTTAGATATTGAATTTTAAAAAGTAACAAAAACAGAAGGTGTTGATTTGTTTGATTTCTTAATCTTTAACATTTTTCTATGTGTTTTACAACAGCAAAAAGGAAAAAGGAAACATTTATTTAGTTTGCTGGATTTTATTTTGAAAGGAAAAAAAATCAAAGATCAAGCCATACGGATTTGTCCCATTATTCTCCTCAGAGAACATCTGTTTAGTTAAATATGCACAAACTGAATGTAGCTTAGGTGATATGAACCTTTTTTATTTGAGGACATAGGATGTTTGTAATAATGAGTTAAATAGCTCTCAGCAGATTTTCTGACCTATGCATCTGAATGATGTCTAGCCACAAACAAAAAATCTCAATCTTAAGCAAATATTGTTAGTAAGAACAGAACGAACGTATGGGTTGTGTGAAATGAATAATGATAGATAGTTAAATAAGAATGTTCTTAGCCTGCTTTTCACCGTTTTTTCTTCCAAAATATAGATAAAAAATAGAAACATTTAAATTGAAGCCAACTGAACAAATTATACAGTGAATACATTTTTTCCCTTACCAAAAACAACAAAATGTGTGTCAGTTCAAATTGAAAATCAAATGATTTAAACTAATCACAACAGATTATTGAGGTGTATCAAATGAGCAGTTACTAACATGTATGTGTGGTTATGTGCTACAAGAGGGCTTCTTATCAGTATCTTCTGACTCCAGAGGAAAAGGCCAGAGTAGAAGTTCTTCAGCATGAGCAGTCCATTGCTGCCAGGACCCAGATAAACCAGATCAGGAAGGCCCGGACTTCTTTGCTAGTTACAGAGTTTGAGAGAGTCAGCTCATGATCAGCTTATTCAGAGGTATCTTATATTGTGAGGCAATAACTAAAATTGCATTTAAGAGTTAAATACTAGTACTTTTATTACCTGCTGAAATACAAAGTTGGTATAGCAAGTGACATATGACAGTTTATTCTCTTGTAGTGTTCCAGAGAATATTAAATTTTTTCAAACAGTATTCTCCAAAGCACTTCATATTCTCTTGAGACTGGACACTTGAGATAATGTTGTAAGTAAAATTGTGCCTTATGAAGGAAAGCAGCAGAGTTTTTGTAGCAGTTTGTTGTGGTTGGTGTTGTTTTGAGTTCTTGTTAAATCTACTGAAGAGATAAAAATTATTATAATGCATGTACTTGGTTTTCATGATTTTTCCCCTTTACACTAAAATAAATCTTTGCAATTATAGTGATGTGGTATTGAAACATTAACACAAAAAAAATCTGACTTTGGCACTTTCTAAAAATGTCTTAAGTTTTGGCCAAGTAAGGTTTTAACATTTTGAGCAACAACAAAAATAGTGGGATCATAATCGGCATCATTTCCACCAGATGACCTCATATTTGCTTCTGAATTAATAGAAATCTCATATATATTGTGTTTTAGTGAGTTTTAAAATACATTTAAATACGTTATTGACAGTATAAATTGGATCTTAGAAGTTCAGGCTCAGGATTTTTTCTCACTTTAAGCCCTGATTTAATTTCTGATTCCTTTGTTCTTGATTTGATAAACTTTGCGTACAGGTTGTTCTTCTTTTTGCAAGCCTTTTTTAAGCCTGTGGTTAACCATGGGCAATCTTTGTATCTATTCTTCTTCTTATCTATTTATAATAGGACAGTATTATTAAATGACATAATGAATATTTCTAAAAAGTTCTCATATGCACTGTCAGCATTTTCTTCATTGTACACTGAACTCCAGTCCCTGTTCCAACAGGGCGTTGAACAGCGCATTAGTGTTTGTTCAGTCTGTAAATGCTTCTGGCTAGCTATCTTGAAATTTTGTTTTTTCCTACATTTCCAGTCTTTATCGTGAACACAGGTAAGTGGTCTGATATGTCACAGATCAGCAATCCATTTGTGCATTCCATATGAGTGTCATTGGTAAAAATATTATCGATTAAAGTAACACTGCTGCTTGTTATTCTACTGGGTTTTGTAATAGATGGAAAAAGCTCATACTATTGTGGGAAATGGTGTGTTTATAATTGCTCAGTGTGCATATTAAAGAGTTGTATTGGTTCTGAGGAATAGGAAGGTCAAGAGCATCATTACCATGGTGTGACTGTAATGAAACAAAGAAGATAAGTCCAGCTTTATTTTACTTATTACTCGTGATTGAAACCAAGGATGATCAAGACATAAAGTGATTGATAATCAAAGTACAGACAGTTTTTGATAATAAGGTACAGATAGTTTTTGACGTAAGCTGTATCAGTAAAGAACATGAGCGAGTTGTATGTGCAGTTTCTAATCTTGCTTTGCAGAAGCGAAGTCATTCCTACGTGAGCGTAATGACAAACATCTGCTGTGACAGAGGACAGCGGAACAACGCAGCATCGGAAGGGGCGGCCGGCCTTGATAGATAGCTATACCACACTGTTAGAGTATAAGAAGACTGGGTCAGGAACAGTTAGCGTCTGATTCCATCCCAACTGACTGAACACTTATTGACGGTTAGGGGACAGAGGATTCAGGCCCAGAGCTCTGTATCGCACATTCAATTTTGCTGTAATAAATACTTTTTGATTTAAGCAAGAAGTCTCCTGACTACTCCATCAAAAGAACTGGGCGGAAACAGCCTTACACATATTTTGTTGGTTTGTTTAATTGTAGGATAGGCTGATTTCCAACAATTTGGTGCCGTGACCCGGATGGAGAAGGAGAATTGACAATAGACGTACATTTGAACAAACAACGGACATACAAAGGACTTTTTGACAACTTGGGCGCCCTATAAAAGGTAAGCAGACGCCTGTTGACATCAAAGTCTGCTATTGGCTATTCCAGAAACTGTTGTCAGAATTCCTCCTGTGTGTTCTAGGTATACAAAATTGAATGTGCTTCTGGAAAGAAATGAAAATGATGAAGAAGTGGCTAGGTTAATGGAAATAAAAAGGATGAAAATGATGAAGAGCGCTAAGGTTAATGGAAATGGAAAAAGTCACTGATCCACAGAGGAATAGAATCTCTTGGCTGGATACTCTGTTCTGGGTTAGAAAACCCGGGGGGTTTAGGAGTCCCTCCAAAAGGTGGATAGAGCAGAGGGCCTATTCTGCAACCCGAAGTGTAATGTAATCCCTGTTAGGCAACAGTTCTTAGGCTGGCAAATAGCCTGGACGGTTTGGTATAAGCCTGGATCGCTGACGAGTGGTTTGAAAATACTGGGTTAGAAGCTCTGAGGACGTGGTCCCCTCTAAAAGCTTGAAAATAAAATATAAAAAGACAAAAAAACAGTGATGAAAGCCAGTGACTAAAAAAGTGAATGAAATGGACAACCGGTTTTTATGTGTTGTTGTGTCTTGTGGAATCTCACTGAGACAACGTGAACGGTACTGCCTAGTGTAACTGCGTCTCAGAGAGTATGAATGAGAGTGTGAATGAGGAGCTCATGTATAACTGGAATGAAAAGTAACTGAATCAGCGGACAGCCTGAAACCTAACGGTGTAAACATAAAGCTGTTGTCAGTTGAAGTAGGTTACTGAGTCATTCATTAGGTTCTAGGTGGGATTTGACAGTAACTCTAAAACAATTCTCAGTCCTGGGATTAGAACCCCAGCAGAAATCCGGAATACAACAGTGTATTCTAGAAGCTTGATTTCTGAGGACTCTGAATTGGCTCAAGAAGCATTGATACTGGTCAAACACACCCTGTAGTACACATTCTGATCAAACATGGAGGAAGAAGAACAAAAAAGGGCATTTAGTCCTTAGAAAAACAGTGGGAAGTAGCTGTAACTCAATTATTCAGTGGAGAAAAGATTGTTTGATGACACAAAATTCAAAGAACTAAAAGAATCAGGACTAATTTTAGATGACAAAGACCCACTGCTGTGGAAACAATTATCAAACTTAGAGAATGACATAATCAAAGATGGACAGCGAAAGATGTAAAAGACTGGTTGATGATGAAAAGAGAACGTTGTTGAAGGCTGAAGAGATTAATTGAGACCTGAGGGATAAAGTGTGTTTTGGCTCATAAATGGAAAGATGGTAAAATCGAGTGAGTGTAACTGATGGTAAAAAGTACGTAGGGGAAGGGAGATGAGAAAGGTTTTCGTATGTGTGCACAAAATGTTGTTGTTGTTGAGATGGAAAGAAAAGAGAAAGGGGCAACTTGTTTGCCATGAACTTTATGTAATTAAAAGAACAATAAAGATCTGTGTAAGATTTGAAACTAAAAAAAGAGAAAAACAAGCATTGAACGACCGTATTACCCGGACCTTCGCTCAAAGAGCTGATTATAGTGAAATAGGACAGACTAAACAACAAGACGGAAAATCAACAAAGGACTTTAAAGTAAGACTGGAGGCTGTGTTTACGAGACACAGTGGACTGACAGACGACAGACAAGGGAGCGAACTTTTCCAACAACACCTGAAGACTGTTTTTATAAATAATCTCCGGCCAGGGCTGAAAAACTGGTTGACTAAACATAATGTAGCCCTCCCCTCTCAAACCCTCACACAGGCCATGAATTGGGTAAAACATGCTGAGACAGTAATCGTAAAAGGAACAGGAAAAGAAGACAAGACAGCTAGCGTCTTCTATCAAAATGATAACAAACAAAACTGTGAGGTGCAAATGAGACCTGTGGCATGTTGCTCAAAAAAAAAAAAAAATTAGATCCAGTAGTAATTGTATACAGGCAGTTATAGTAGCAGCAGCAGCAGCAGTACACACATCTGCTGATGTGGGATTATTTCTGCCTTTTCAGCTTCTTTAAAAAAAACAAACCAAAAAAAAACAAACCACAGAAGATACACAAAACATTTATCATTTCTTCAGGGCCTGTGAAGAAATGCTCTTCTGTGTTGCAGAGATGAATTATCAGTAGAGGTTTAACCTCCAAGATCAATTGTAAAATTTATTACTGTTAGGAATGGTGGATGTGGAGAACCCAGACGCAGACATCACTGAGAGAACGCTAGGCATAATTAAAAGAATTTATTGAACTAAATCAAAGAAACCTTTACAAACTGAAAGCGAGACTGAGTGGACAAAAAACTAAACTAGACAAAGGCAAAATGGCAGACTAAGAAGGGTGGACAGAAACTAACACAGGAGGAACAAACAGGCTTAGACAAAAGCAACAAACAACAGAATCTAAAAGGATAAATTCAGACAAGAAGACTAAAGGTGGAAGAAGGGACAAAGAGGCAGCAAAAGGGCAGAATCCTGACAATTACAATTCATTTAGTACAACATTGTCTCCATTCAGTCAAATTAAACCAGCTTCTAAATTGAATACTAGCTGCAATAACTTGATAATGTAACTCCTATTATGTGTTGGTAACTTTAGATTTAAAACCTAGATATCAGTTTGTCTTTCGACACAGTTGCACTTAATATAGACTATGGTTTTAGACACTAAAAATGATGTTATTGTGTTTATAAAAAACTTTCTTACAAAAAGCAGAGAAACATGAATTGAATTCACAGTATCTGCACTACATGTGCCTTTCTTCCATTTAAACTTGTTTCTTACCTGTAATCTGAATTCAGGATGTGTATGATCACAGAAATCACTTTATGATCCAGTATGCTTTGTAAGAATGATCATAGAGACCTGCAATGGACTCAGTTAAATAGGAATCAAAATTGTTCATATGTTTAGAGATTTGGCATTTTTCAGTGACAAGCATTTATGAAGTGAAATGACGACTCAACAGATCTCAGCTCTTTGAAAGTTTATCTTTAACCTCAGAATTATGACATAATTACAGTTTCCTCCAAATTTAAAACAAATTTAGCAAAAAGAGCTTCGTCGTATATTTTGTGTTGGCCTAAGGTTAGCTTAGGCCAAAAGGGGGAATTGTGGGAAATGGTGTGTTTTATAATTGCTCAGTGTGCATATTAAAGAGTTGTATTGGTTCTGAGGAATAGGAAGGTCAAGAGCATCATTACCATGGTGTGACTGTAATGAAACAAAGAAGATAAGTCCAGCTTTATTTTACTTATTACTCATGTGATTGAAACACTACACTACACAATACATAATATTTAGGAAATCCTCAGTTTCTTGATGTTTTTCTGTATTAAGTAAATTGATGTTGAAGTCACCACAAATATAAATAGTTTTCCCAGTTATTTGCGAGAATGTCTGGATGATCCGATCATTAAAAGTCTTTATGTTAGCTCCCGATGTTCTGTACACTCAACTTAAAATATATTTTTTATTTTCTATGGATAATTCAACTGATATACATTCTAGTACATTATTAATTGCCATTGACATTTCATCTAAAATTTTGTAAAGCGGCAATACATTCTAAAATCCATTGAATGAGCAAGTCATACATATTTATCTAGTTCATTGAGATTCTTGATTACAAGGACTTTAGCCTCTTCAGGTGCACCATTAAGTTTAATGAAGATTTTACAATTTCTCACCCAAGTTCCTTGTATTTTCTTTTGCTTCTTTAGCAGCCTGGCTTTCTTCCGGGTTAGGTGCTCGTTGATAAACACGTCTGTTCCTCTCAGCATCCGTCCTTGTTTCAGCAATGCGTTTTTATACTTTCTATTTCCGAACCTCAGGATCACCACAGGAACGTCCGTGCTTCTTCTCTTTGGTAGAGGGTGACATGCCTCCACGTTGTCTTCTTTTATGTCAATTCCTTTTTCCTGTAGAAATGACACCACTTGGTGCTCTATTGAGCTCACCCCCCCCTCGTCCAGATCTCCTCCGTTGCTTCTGTCCGCCACTGCTTGTGCGTATGACCTCGGTTTTATCTTTATGCCACACAATTTACTGTCCCGTCAGTAAATGGCATTGAATTCCTTCATGAAATGAACTGATTGGTAAAGTATTGATATGGATTTGTTTTCCCGATGCAAGCATCTTGCTTCTTTTTTTTCCTTCCCTGTGACACTATTGACATCTTAAGTGAGTTTTGATTTCTCAGTACACTGGAGGCTTTTATCTTGTCTCTGTTCAATTCTTTTCGTCTGTGTGATAGAAATTCAAGATGATAGAGGGATTTGATTGGCCGTTTTCAGCCAAGTAACAAAAAGACACCTTAATTTGCCTTTCTGAATGCAATGTGATTATTTGCTGAGACATTATTAAGCTATTGTAGTGTCTAAGAGTGGAATCAATAGACTTTTGGGCAAACTAAGATTACTTTGCCTGTGCGGGCGGTTTTATGTTTCACATTACATTTTTGAAAATGAAATCATGCACAAGTTGAAGGCGTTCACATCGTAGTAATGAGTTTTTCCACACTTTCTGAAAGCTCTGTCACTATTCTGTGGTTTTCTTTTGGTATTTCAGTGTTTAGGGTGTTGTTTTTGTCTCCTTTTTTGTCTATCTTGGCTTGTCAGGAAGCATTACTCTGACAGCTGTTTTGTTGTTTCTTCAAGATTGAAAGCAGAGTTTAAGACCAGTCCTCAGGGGGCAGGAAAATAAGTATAATTTTGAGCCATCAGGCATAACTGGAGTGAGAGAACCGAAGCCCATAAAAGTCCTTCAGTGGACAAAAGAATGCTACGGTATCTCCTGTTCTTCAGCACAGAGCCACTGGCTTTTATAATAATGTCCTTTATTCCTTTATGACAATGTGGGTTTCACCATTTAGCGGTGGAGCACTGATTGTGATCTTGTGAGTGCAAATAACCAGCTATCAGCTTTTGTGATTCAGCGACAAACATTTAGCCGTTGTTTTCCCGCTCTTGTTTCTGTGCCACTAACCCTAAACAAATGAATGTTTGCATGGTTTTGGCCGTGCGCATGGTGCCATGCATTGAAGGGGGCAACAATCCCTCAATTGTTTCCTTTTTTTACATATTTAGTGGGATGCAAGTTGAGTTGGGAGCAGCAGCTAAGTGTCCGGCCATCAGGTTTGGCTCTGCACAGATACTGGATTTGTTTTTTTATGCTCGGTTTTGTGACAACCCCTGATCATTCTCACACGTCAGCATGTTGCTTTGTGTGTTCTCACTCGGCATTCTCAGAGTTTGCAGAGCAGGACAGTCAGTTTTTGTATAGTTGGACATTTTTCATCAGCCTGCTATTACAGAGGGACTGTTCTTAGGCATTTCAGAATTTAGCTGGAGTAGTGAATCTATTTACAAATGCAATGCAGATGAGCAGCTCTTTTTTACTTTTTGGACATTTAGAAAGACAAATACTTGTTGCAAGCGCCTAGTAGGATTCATGATTTACACACTGATTCTGAAAAATAATACTTATGTGTTGTTTTTGGTGTGAATATCGTCCCAGTTGAAGCAGCTGCCTGGTCAAACAAACCTATTTACAATTGTAGAAATTCCTCTGGTTTCAACAGATGGCTATGAGCAAACAAAATATGTTCTTTGTTCACACATGCCTCATCCTAAAAAAAAAAAAAAAAAACATGATGGAAATCTGATCTTTACACATACAAGCCATTGTTGTGTGTGTGTGTGTGTGTGTGTGTGTGTGTGTGTGTGTGTGTGTGTGTGTGTGTGTGTGTGTGTGTGTGTGTGTGTGTGTGTGTGTGTGTGTGTGTGTGTGCGCACATGCATGTGTATGTGCTTCAGTCTTTGTTTACCTTCTTTGCTTTCAGAGTGCTTAATGCACACACATACAGCTGCCACATTCATTCTTATACAACAGGGGAAAATAAAGCACTTGTTGGATATGGGACAGTTAAAAAATAGTATTTTGTAAATAGTAGCCTACTCTATTTTTTAAAGAGCATCATTAACATCTTTTATTCGTATTTGTCCCACAAAATTTTTTTTTTTTTTTGCTGTTGTTGTTTCAGCTGCACTACCCACAGATTATAGGCTGCTGTTTCAGTCTGGCTGTCCTGGAGCTTTTTGGTGTGAAAATTCCTCAGAGTCATTCTCAGGTCGTTTCAGATGCATCCCACCCATGCAGTCACACTGACTCGTGGATTACCATTTTCTTTGTTCGGCTAATTGCATTATTGTGGCTTTTTAAAAATCCAGTAGGTGGTGTGTGAGCCGGTGAATGAATGTACAATCACTTATGGATGAGATTTATTTCTTCACATGTAAATGAAATGCTTCGTTTTCACCGTCTGCTGTGAAGTTTCCACAGTCTGGATGGGACACTTTAAATCATTTCACGGTGAGAATTGATTAAGTGTGGATTTTTATTAGCATTTGTAATAAATGTAATCTTAGTATTATCCTACAGTGGCCTCGGGTTATTTCCTGATATCGCAACGTCATGCCAGAAATTCATTAATTGGTGACTGATGTGCCATTTCTCAAAAGCTGAGTGACAAAGATAATGCTGCAAAATCCCTTCTTGCTGATATCATCTTTTAAATAGACCAGGCCCATGTAACCTAACACCTTGGTGGGAATGCACTCAGTCAAGCCGATTGTTTCTGCTCACATACAGTTTCTTGTGTGAGATAAGTATGGCCTGGCTGCAGAGAGAACAACAAGGCCTTAAAAGCGTGGATGAGACATCGACTGTCAACGCCTCGGTTTGTCAGATTCTTAACCAGATTCGTGCTCAAGCAGCGCCAAAGTTGACGAGAATGAACATTGTAAACAGCAGTGTGTACGTGTGGTGGCTTTCCAGTAAGATATGGTTTCTGATATCACATCATCCCAGACTAATATTCAGACTATTAGTCAGGATGTGATGAGCTGAGCTGGTGCCTGCTGTGATTCATGTAGCAGCTTCTGAACAGGCAGCATAAATGTTATGGCACAGAGGATGTGAGTCAGGACAGAGAGAATCCAGTTCACTGGGCCATTACTGCAGCTGAAAGGAAGAGGAGGAAGTTGGTTTGAAGATTTGTCACCATAAGATCTCTCTGTTTTAGAAAGGGGGTGGGTTCCTCTCAGGAATGTGAAAAGACCTGGGTGTTGGGAAGGTTTTTCCCCTATAAATAAGACTAACTAGTCACAAGATTCAGTGTTTGAGGGACAGCTAGTTCTATAGTATGAACGCACAGAAGGCACAATGTTAATGTTCTGTTTGGATCACTTCATGTATTGCATTAAGGTGATAGTTTTAAAAGTTCAATTAAAAAACTTTAAAATCTGTATGTTTTTTTTAAAGTAAAATAACAGCAAATATCTGTAATTTTTAGTTTGAAATAAAAGTGCATTTTTACATTCACACATTATATAATAATAAATTATTATTTGTATAAAATATCATTTTTGTGTGTTTCTCTTTACAATCAACATGTAAATTAATACTTTTTTCTAGGATTTTACTGGAAATTATTGGTAGTTTAACAAGAAAAGTAAAGTTATGTAAAACAGTTTTAAAATATGTAGAATGTTTTTATTTAACAATTTAAAAATTGTGTAAGATAATAAAATGTTACATTTTTAGGATTTGGATATCTTTAAAATGTTGTTTTGTTTTGTAGTTTTTGTGTGTTTTGTTGATTTCAATCATTTAATTCAGTTGGTACTATTTTACAGCCAAATGTTATAAAAGGACAAATCACAATTTAAAAAAAACAGACTTTTGATGTGGACATTTTGCGCAGCCTGTTTTTCACAGTTAATATGTGAATTTTTAAAATAAATCTGGGATTTTTCCGAGTTATTATTTGTAATTCTGTAAAATGATTAACTATTGCAGTTTTAAAAAAGTTTTTTAAAAATGTATTTTTTCAGTATGTGGAATATTGGCTAATATGAAAACCAAAAATAGTGCAAAAACTTCCAGTCTTCACCACAGTTATTATTGAAAACCAGCATTATGAACTAAAGTGGTTGTTCAGTGGCTAAATCTGCATCATGCATGTGCTGAGCCACAGGTTTGTGCAGAGCAACAGGTCAATCAGAAAGCGACCCTCTTCTCTCTGTTGTCCCTCATCCTCCCAACATGCTCTGGTTGGTTCCTTATTTCACTTCAAATCTTTTGACTGCATCTAAAGTTCTGCTTAAAGCTCATTTGGGGCAGTTGTCCTACTCAGGCACTCATCAGCGGTGCTGGGAGGTGATACATCCATCTGCGCCTGTGACGGCCGCTAATCCTTGACAACTGTGCCCCTCTGGCACCGTATCCGTTGCACTGCTGCTTGTGTGATACAATAGGCTCCCATCCTTTGTCCTTGAAATTGTTTGAATTAGCACAACGGCGGGGGCTGGGGTTGCAAACATCAGAGTTACTCAAAAGGATTGACAAAATCACATGAGCATGATAGCTTGGAGGTGGTAGACGTGTTTGACAGATAATCAGCAGTAAAATCAATACAAGTGACAGATATAGAATCAGTGCAGCCCTTTGAATGAGTCTAACTTTGGACCTCTGCTAGTGTGCTGTGCAGCACAGTGGGCAATGTTTGATCAGTGGTTTATGTCAGAACTGATCCCCTGTAGAAGATGGACTTGTAGTGTGTTTTTAAGGGATCACTTCTATTCAAATCTGGCCTAAGTTGCCTTATACCTTTATACCTTATTTACCTTTATGAAACATGTTTGCACTTTTATTCAAATCAAAATCAAATTAAATCAAGCTTTATTGTCATTTAGCTGTAAATACAGCTGAAGTGCACACAAGATGAGCGAATGTTTCTTCAGGATCCAGTTTGAAACAATTAAACTTTACAGTAGAGAAAAAAAACTTCACTTCATTTTAGTTCATGTTTTTCTACTTCATTTATCTTTAACATGCTAATTTTTCCCAGACAGAGCTATACAATGTGGTACTACACTATAAACATTTACAAAATGAACATTTAGTGAAAGCTTTGTGTTGGTGCACAATGTTGTATTATATTACACCACTAACATATCATTCTGGGACATTAATGTTCATGCTTTTAATCTTGTTACTGCTTTAGAACTGCTAACTGCCTGATTTACTCTAAAGAAGCTTGTGTCTACATTTATTCACTGAATTTAAAGTCATTTTTTTCTCTTCCATTTATCTAGTGAATCCTTTTTAATAAGTCCTTAAAATGTGTTGTACTGTTTACCATTGATTTCTTTCTTTTATTTCAACTTTTTTTTAAAAATAGATTTATAAACCTATTGTATTTTGACTGATGCACAACAACACAACAAGCCTTCAAAACGAATTTTTCACTTCCAGCACTCATTGCAGAACTCTCAAACCTGTTGTGCTTGTTGATACATGATCCACTGAACAAATGCTAAGTAGGTGTGTGTGGCTGCATGTATGAGTGTGTGTGCTTAGATAAGCCACATGCAATCACTTGTCCCACCACCAAACTTGCAACATGTCCTAGTTGGACCTCCCAGCAGCTGCTGACACTATTCACACTCTGTGACGAAGTGTTTAGTTGCATCAGTTAAACCATCACAAACACTAAGCACACAACACTTCATGACCAGCACACATGCGATGGCCGGGAATCGAACCTGGGTCAACTGCTTGGAAGGCAGCTATTCTCACCACTATACCACCATCACTATGAAATGGACTGTTTTTGTGTGCTCTCAGGAGTTCAAACGGATAAGAGAAGTAGGTGCAGAGAAAAGGGAGGAAATGAACATCAGCCAGAAGCCCTGATCTCTGTCACGACACACAACATCTTAGTATTTTCTACAGCAAAACAACCTGATGAAAATGAAACTAAATCTTGAATCATTCTTGAAACAACTTTCACATAATGGGAAAGTGATATTGATGAGCCTATTGATTCCACATTCCCATGGTCTGCAGTCTTTTTTTTATAACTTTCTTTTCAGACTTTGGCTAGAGTCATTTTGTTGTTTATAGCCTGTATTATATTTTGAACTGCTGGTATTGATTTCAGATTGTCCTTTGGTGCACTGGAATTATACAGGGCAAACTAACTTTATTTTGTTCTGTTGTTGTGTTATAACTTAGTACTGTGTTTGATGATCTCTGTCAGATGAGAAGATGAGGTGGAGGACAGTGGAGGAAGTTCCATGGTGTAATGGTCATCACTCTGGGCTCTGGATCCTGGTGTCCCTGGACTTAATGGAGATGATAGGGGATGAAAAGTTGTGTGCATTTTTCTGACCACCAAGCCTGTCCTCCAGTACCCACCAACTTTAACCTCCACCAACAGGTGAGCAGAGACTCTGCTGACCTCAGGAGAGCTGCACGGAGCAACAGGGAGAGACGGAGCTCCAATATTTAAGTGATTAGATCAATGTGTAAAGCAAGGGTGGGAACACGACAGATGTTTGTATGTGAAGCCAAATTTTGCGCTTTCATCACACAGAACAGAAAGCAGTAGCACAGGAGTTGTCATGGCCGAGTGGTTAAGGCGATGGACTAGAAATCCATTGGGGTCTCCCTGCGCAGGTTCAAATCCTGCTGACAACGTTTGACTCTTTTCCGCAGTGGCAATCTATGAAATAAGAAGAGATGATGTTTAAGTGATGATGTCATAATAAGCGCGTGAGAAAGTCCTGATTTGAATATCATGTCATTTCTGCACAGGCACTCACCTTTGATATAGAGGATGTGAGTGTTGCTTTCAATTGTCATATGTTTCCTCCAGTGCATGTATGAGGCCCCAGCTTCAGACTCTGACATCTCCATCAGTGTACTTCTTCAAGAATTTAAACCCACCAGGACTATCCAGATTACATTTAACTCTGTAAATAAACATTTTCCAGCCTGTTCAATGTTATAAATGTTCTGTTTGGCCGTTAAAGGAGGTTTTCCTCACATTTTGGTGTATTTTAACCCTTCCATGGTCTAAATTCTTTGAACAGATCTTGTGCTGTAATCAATGTCTCACTGAGTTTTTATTTTCATTGCAGTGGTTGATTTTTCCAGAGCAAGATCAATGATTTTTTAATACGTCTTTCTCCAGTTTTATTTGCTCTACCTGTGGGTTTCAACTATTATAACTTTTTTTATTCAATAACACACTAATAACACACTTTGATCTTCATGTTTGTTTGCTTATTTGTTGAAAAGTGGGATTTAATTTTCCATGTTGAATAATCACAGCTTTTTTATTTGGACAATGTTTATCCTCTTCCATGGCAAAAATGAATTGTTAAAATGAAAATAGAAAAAAGATCTTTTGTAAAGCAGTAAAACTAATGTTTTTATTTTTGTTCTGATCTTTTTCTCGTCATTTTCAGTTATATTCAATTAAAATATGCCCTGAAAGCAAATATAAAGAACTACAAAGACTGGAACAAAAAAATACATTTTTTTTGTCGTGAAGACTCAGAAACAAAACTTCAAAATAATATTTTGTGTTTTAATTTATATCTGTTCTTATTATTACAGTCAGTGACCAAGTAAAACATGAACAAAATAAAGTTATAACTTGAACTTCTTTCAAACTGATTTTTCTCTGAACAATAAAAATAAAGTATGAGGTCAAAGTGTGACGGTTAGATCAACATAAACTACTAATATCCTGTTTAAACGCTATAGAAGCGTCAGAGCAGCAGATTGTAAAGTCTGGTCCAGATAAGGAGCTCTACAGTGAGGCTGACCGTCCATCATAGCTGTCTAACCTGGACCTCACATCTCTGAAACCGTTGGAGCTCATTTTTAATCAGCTTCATCTGGAGAAACTGACCACAGATTGGACGTTTTTACAACCACTTTCTCACCTCAAATCATCTGAAAACTACATTTTGTGTCACAATAACAGCAGTATTCCCAAAATACTTGTGTTTCCTCTGAAAGTTTCCTCCTCGGTCTTTGCTGCTGGTCTAAATGCATTCTGGGTTATTTGGTTCCAAGTCCTCACTAGTCTGGTCTGATGATCCTCCATAATGTGGGCGGAGCCAGAACACATCCAGGTATTTCATTGGTTCTTGATCAGATGCTGCTTTGAACTGGATCAGTACTTGGTCTCTGGAGACGGACCGGGGGGAGGCAAGATGGCGCCGTAGTGCAGAAGCCCTGTGGTCGGCAGACACAAACTTTCACTTTTTCTCTGAGTTGTAAGGATTTACCCATCAAAACAACCTTGGACTTTTAACACGGTTGTGTGGATGTTATTTTTGGTGACGTGATGACTTCTAAATCACCTAAAAAAGCATCAAAAGAGACCAGCGCCAAACGCCTGCCAACAACTCCAAACAAGAACGACATGAAGAAAATGAAAACCGGTGAGATGGACTTTGCTCCAGAACCTTCTAATACTACCATTCTGATTGCCATACAAGCCTCTCTCAATTCTCTCATTGAACGGTTTGATAAGCAAGACAATAGGCTTGGTGAAATAAAGAATGTTGTTGATGACCACAGTGAGAGCATTACTTTCATCATGGCGGAGTTAGAAGAGTGCAAAAAGACGGTGAAGGAGATGAAAAGTAATGTGGCGGAGTTAACCCGAGAAAATGACGAGCTGCGTGAAAGAGTCAGAGAATCTGAAAGATATAAAAGAAGATGGAATTTGCGAGTGAACGGGCTCAAAGAAAAAGAGGGTGAAAACACCGGGCAGGATGTTATCAACCTGTTGAGCCGCATTTCACCACAACTGGCGCCGAAGATGGATGAGGCTGTGGATACGGTCCATAGGCTTGGGAGAAGACTTGACCATAAGCCACGTCAAGTCATCATGCAGTTTACCAAGCGTGTCTACCGGGATGAAATATGGAGGGCTTCAAACAAGCACAAGGTGTGTGAGGACTTGAAGATACACTTCGTGGAAGATCTAACCAAAGAAGACAAGCTGGCTCGAGATGCGTTATGGCCAATCGTCGCCAAAGCACGAGGTGAAGGGAAGAAAGCAGGATTCAAGGGTCCCTACGCATATGTGGAAGGAAGAAGGATCACCGCTCCTCCATGAAAACGACGATACTGAGCTATGTTACACTCGGGTAAAACTTGAAGATTGACTTATTGTTCTGAAAGTTTGTTGTTCTGCTGGCTGTTAAAAGCCTTTGTTATTCGTATTAGTGTGGTATTGAGCTAATACACGTTTACAGGAGAAAAAGGAAAGAAGGAAAGAGAAAGAAAGGAAAAGGGAAAAAGGGGAAGGAAAAGAAAAGGAAAAAAAATAATAATAATAATTTTTTTTTTTTTTTTTTTTTTTTTTTACTTATTTTATTTATTTTATTTGTACATGGTGCTTTTGAAAAGCAGTCTTTTATTTTCTTCTTTGAATACAAGAGGTTTACAAGATAAGGTCAAGAGAAAAGCTATTTTCCTATTTTCTAAAGGTCAGAAAGCTCAAATAATCTTTTTTCAAGAAACACACTCGACATCTGCAGATGAGAAATTTTGGAATAACCAATGGGGGGATAAAATTTACTATTCTCATGGTACTTCAAAGTCAGCTGGAGTTGCAATATTGTTAAATAATTACATAGGCTCAGTAAAGTCTATTAAAAAAGATGAACACGGACATTTTATTATAATAGTTATGGAGATTGACAGCACATTTGTAATTATTGCAAATATTTATGGATATAATACTCCTTCTCAAAACAAAGATCTGTTTACTAAAGTAACTGATGTTATATTAGAGCAAAAAAGACTTTACCCCACTGAAGCTATAATTACAGGGGGTGATTTTAATTGTGTGCCAGATGAATGGTTAGATCGATGGCCAAGTAAATACAACCAAAATTATTATAATGCATTAATTCAAACTTTTTACAATGAATTAAATCTAACTGATATATGGAGGGAAAAATATGGAGACACACAACAGTTTTCATGGTTTAAACCTAATGGTGGTTCCAAATCAAGAATTGATTTATGGTTGGTCAACAATAACTTGTGCCATATTATAGCAAATGTCTCAATGGATACAGCTCCCTTGACAGATCACTCTATTATCACAATGGAAATCAAACCTCCAACATCTCTAAAAAGAAATAAGGGTTATTGGAAATTTAACTCGTTTCTACTGTTAAAGGAGGATTTTTGTAAAACAGTATGTGCATTGATTAGGGAAACTATAAATGATAAAAACCTTGAAACATTCTGTGGAAAATGGGAATTTTTAAAATACAAAATAAGACAATACTCAATTAGATATAGTAAAGATATCGCTCAAAAAAGTAATATCAAAGAAAAAGAACTTGCAACTCAAATAAATGATTTGTGTAACAATTTAAATTCATCAAATGAACAAAAACAAAGCATTTTGGAATTACAAAATCAACTAGACAATCTGTACCAAGTGAAAGCTAAAGGTGCTTTTATAAGATCTAAATCTAAATGGATGGAAGAAGCAGAAAAGAACTCCTCATATTTCTTTAAATTAGAAAAAAGTAGACAAGAAAAAAATGTAATAAACTCCTTAATAATAAATGGTAATGAATGCTTTGATTCTAAGTTAATAGCAAAAGAAATATACTCGTTTTATTCTAACTTATATAATTCTTGCTTCTCACCAACAGATTGCGAAGATTTCTTGAATGTAATAAAAAACCATAATGTTCCCAAACTCAAAAATGATTCAATTGAACTTTGTGACTCAAACATATCTTTAGATGAATTAGACAAAGCAGTTAGTAGTTTAAAACTCAATAAATCACCAGGTTGTGATGGCCTGACTTCAAATTTTTATAAACATTTTTGGTCTGAACTACGGGAGTTTCTGCTTGATGTGTTTAGAGAAGCAATTGAAAAAGAAAACCTCCCACCAACAATGAAGCAAGGAGTTATTGTTCTTATTCCAAAACCCGGAAAAGACAGGAGACGTGTCGATAATCTCAGACCTATTACACTCCTAAATAATGACTATAAAATTTTATCTCATATATATGCAGCAAGATTAAAGCGTACTCTTCCTGAGATTATTGACACAACTCAAACACGTTTTATGAAAAACCGTTCTATACATGATAATATTCGCCTAGTACTTGATCTACTAGACTATGAAGAGTTAATTACAGACAATAGTTTAATGTTTTTTTTGGACTTTAAAAAAGCATTCGATAATTTAGAGCATCCCTTCTTAACACAATCTTTAAAGCTTTTTGGTTATGGAATAAAGTTTATTAAAACAATGCAAATATTTTACAAAGAAAGGAATAGTTCAGTGGCATTGACCCTTGGTACTACAAATCGTTTTAACTTAAATAAGGGTATAATTCAGGGCTGTCCTTGTAGTCCTGGGTTATTCATTTTAGCTGCAGAAATGCTAGCTATTCACCTAAAAAATATACAAACTCTGAAAGGGATCAAAGTTTTTGATCAAGAACTGCTTATTAGTCAGTATGCTGACGATACAACTCTTTTTCTTAAAGACCATAGTCAAATTCTCACAGCTTTAAATGCAGTGGAGCAATTTTCCAAAGCTTCAGGTTTATTTCTTAATTTAGATAAGTGTGAACTTTTACCAGTGAAAAGTATTCCCGATACCTCCATACATAATTTCAATATAAAACGACATGTCGAATATTTAGGCATACATATAACTAAAGATTCAAAAGAAAGACATTTAGAAAATTTGGAGAAGAAATTGAACAAATGTAAAAGTATTTATAACCTTTGGATGCAAAGAGATCTTACCATTTTTGGACGTATTTTGCTCTCAAAGGTTGATGGAATGTCTAGAATTCTGCACCCCACATACTCACTAGCATTAGAACCATCTTTTATTAAAGCTGTAAATCAACTAAATTTCAACTTTATTTGGAACAACAAAACCCATTACTTGAAAAAAGCTGTTCTGCTCCAGGAATATGAACATGGTGGCCTAAAAGCTATTGATTATGAGTGTATGAATGGTACAATTAAAAATAACTGGTTGAAGTCCTTTTTAAAGAATCCAGATGTTTTTTGGAATACATTTCCAAATAATATTTTTGCTTATTGTGGAGGGTTACAGTTTTTGTTAAAATGCGATTATGATGTTAAAAAACTAAACATCAAGTTGTCAAGATTTCATCAGCAGGTTCTCCTATACTGGAAGATGTTATACAAACATAACTTTACCCCCCATACTACACCGCTTTGGAACAACAGATACATTCTTCGAAGGAACAAATCTCTATTTTACAAAGAGTGGATGGACAGAAATATTTGGTGTATTATGGACTTGCTGGACTCAAATGGAAATATTCTCTCATACAATGACTTTGGGGTGAAATGGAACTTTTGCTGTCATCCAAAACAATTTTTCAGTCTTGTAAATGCTATTCCTAAACCATTCCTATCACAAGCCAAAGAAGTAGTTATTCATTCCAATTCAGTACCTAGATTGCCTAATTTTTTTATAGAAGAGATAAACTTTTTGGATAGAAATTGTAACAATAGTTTTATTAGAAAAATACTTACTAATGATTTATATCCCAAACAATATTGTAGAATCCAAGATTTTAGAGAATTTGAATTGATTAAAGTCAAGAAATTAAGAACAGATTATTTAAAATACCCCTTGTTACCAAAATCTAAAGAAATTCATTTTAAACTGATCAATAACATATATCCATCAAGTGAATTTTTAAGACTTAGATTTCAATTTGATAGTAATGAATGTGTCTTTTGTAAAACAGAAATGGAAACTACAAGTCACATTTTTTATGAATGTGTCTTGGTTAAGGTTTTTTGGTCTCAGATCCAAGAATGGTTGGAGAATAAGAAGGTAACTGTTAAACTATCCTCTCAGGCTGATATTTTATATGGAATGATTCTGGAAAGTAAATTAGATAACTTGTTGATAAATGTAATCCTCATATTGGCAAAACATCATATACATAAGTCTAAATATTTCAAATCCCCTCCCGTATTTAAATGTTTTATAAATGAGTTTAAAGAATATTATAAATCCTTGAAATACATGAAATTGAAAACTGCAATAGAGCTATTAAATCAAATAGAGCATTACAATTTAACTGACCTCTAAACTGACCCTTAAGAATTTTTTTTTTTTTTTTTTTGTATTATTTTTCATTGTATCATTGATTGATGTTGGCTTCTACTCAAAGTAGCATATTTTGATTGGTTATGAATGTAATGTTATGCCTTAATGTTTGTAAATGATTACAAATAAACGGAGAAAAAAAAAAAAAAAAAAGTACTTGGTCTCTGACTGATGACGTTTTATAAGAACACCAGAACTTAAAGGGGAACTTCGGTTTTCTTTTCAACCTGAGGTCTGTTTTCATTTGTCATTTCATACATGTGAGTGATGGAGAAATGAATTTTCAACACAGCTCCAGTATTTAGCCAGGCAAGCAGCTTCGCAGCTCAGCTAGCGAAAAGTGTGGGGCGTTTTCATGAGATTTGCTTTCTAGCATCCAGAGCTTTAGATACAGACCACAACAAATAGCAATCGCCAAGTAATGTGGAGGTTTTTGTTCACTTCTCATCTGTTTTATGTTGTAAATACCAGCGGTATTTTCTCTGAATTTTTTTGGAATTAAATATAATCTAGATGGGAGATTTTCTTTGGAATTTAAGTGTTTTCTCAGTAGCATGACTGTTATGAACCATTTTAGCTCCTGTTAGCACCTTTATTTATCCCATTGTGTGGTTTCCAGACTTTATGCTAAGCTAACTGGCTGCTGGCTGTAGATATGTGCTGTCAGTCTCATCTGTGAAACATTAGCATTACATTTTTTTTTAAAGATTGCTTAAGCACGGTTTTGAAAACAGGGCTCAGAATTTCAGATCACTACACACAATTAACACAACCACACACACAATATGAACAACACCTCAGGTCCTGTGCAAAATAAAACATACCATTCAAACAAAACCTTCTTATGTTACTACATGAAACACACACATTTCATGAGGATTAATTCTGTCTGAACCAGATACACACTGCTGTGTTTAACTTCAAACACTTTTAGCAGTTCTGCCTCTCAGTGGTTAGATTACTGTCAGTGAAGTACACAGAGAAAGTACAAATACACAACATGGTAAATTCACCAAACACAACACAAGATCAGTGAAAAAGTCTCCTGTGACGATTAATGGCTGCTGGTTAGAGCTTTCATGTTTTCCTGAAGCAGAAGTTTAATTCAGTGTCACTCAAAGCCTGCTGAACCAGTCACATCATGATGTCTCCTGGCTTTGTTTCATGCAAATGATAATTCAGTTCTTTTTTAAGGCCACCAATTATCCAAAATTTGCATCCCCAGCACATGAACACGGCAGCTCTTGTAGGTCAGTTGGTGTGCAGGTTAACAGGTTGGATCCAATTTTAGCAGACTTGAGCAGAAAACAGTCTACTGACGCAAACACGAGTGTTCAAAAGTTTGGGGTCACTTAGAAATGTAAAACATGAAAACCCAACTTTTGAACGGTGGTGTATGTAGATCTATAAAGTCCTCTCCAGTACTCACTGCAGCTCAAGCACACCAGCTCACCTACGACCGCTCAAACACTGCGTTATGATTTCCATATCCTTCTGTACACTACCGTTCAAAAGTTTGGGGTCATCCAGACAATTCCATGTTCTCCATGAAAGCTCCCACTTTCATTCATGTGCTAACATAACTGCACAAGGGTTTTCTAATCATCAATGAGCCTTTCAACACCATTAGCTAACACAATGTAGCATTAGAACACAGGAGTGATGGTTGCTGGAAATGTTCCTCTGTACTCCTATGGAGATATTCCATTAAAAATCAGTCGTTTCCAACTACAATAGTCATTTACCACATTAACAAGGTCTAGACTGGATTTATCATTTATTTAATGCTATCTTCATTGAAAAAACTGATTTCAAGAAAAAGGACATTTCTAAGTGACCTCAAACTTTTGAACAGTAGTGCATATTTATATAATGTCATATTTTTTGAAATTAGCCATGTAAGATGAAATGATATTGATGATAGCTCGTGTCCTTGTTCCTCTTTTAGCACACATCACACAGTACTACAATGAATAAGAACATTCAATCATCAAATACAATCATTTTCATAACAAGCTGCTGTGGAGGCAAAACCTTTTTGTTCTTTGCAATAAATCTTTTGTTCTTTTATTCAGAGCTCTGAAGGTACAGGTGACACAGAGTGCAAAGCAGTCTATGTGTCAAGTCAAACTGGAAGGAGCTGAAAACTCAAAGGAGAAGCATTTACGCACAGGTCCTACACTCAGCTGGGGCGGAAACAATCTGCGGCTACAGGTTTGCCACCGGCGGCAAAAAAGGGGACACACACAGCACTGAGGAGGAACTGAGAATGAATGACCGCATTCAAACAAAGTGGCCATGAGTTTCTGTTGGGAAAGCATCAAGATCTGCGGCAAACTGTGCAGGATTGCCTTCATCTCCAAAATCCGGGTTGCAGCCGGTAAGAGCAGAATTCTGGAGACTCTAAAAGACTGTTTAAGCTGCCGATGTGTGCCACTGCAGTATGTGTTAGCATTAGCATTAGCCACGGAGTAAACTTTGTCTGTTTACCAAAAATTGCCGTGTGTTTTGTAATTATTCAGTTGAAAATAAGATTGCAGGCTAATTGGTGCTAATTAGAGGGTTCCAGCTAAGACCAGTGAATTCATCCTGTTTGTAATGGTGGGTTTTTACTATGCCCTTTATTTATTTATTGGATCTGGAAAGGATTGCACTTTAAAAGCACTTTATGCACTTTAAATAATTTTAAAACCATGAAGTAAAAAGTATAAAATAGTTTTAAAAAATGCTCAGAGTAATTTGTTAAACTGTGATTCAAAATCAACTCTTTAAAATGCAGATAAATTCATGTGTGGTATAGTATTGGGTTGAATTGTCGCTTCAGTTTATGTGGTGTTGAGGTTGACAAACATAAACTGAGTGGAGTAGCATTTGCCAGTGTGGTGAAAATGTCCATGAGGAATGGTTGTTACTATTTGCTGAATACAGTGATGTGAACATTGTCCTTTTGTGTTCTGAAAGCAACTGTCTGATTGATGAGTGGAGTCCTGCTCAAACCCTGGGTAGATGAAACATCATTTTTCAAGTGGGGAAACTGCACAAACTGTGAGAAAAATCATCAATGAGAATCACCTGTCATTGAAAGTGGGAGGACACTTGACACTATGGGAGAGTGCAAAGAACAGAGAGTGAGAGCTGCCTTTAAACAGAACACTGAGCAGTAAAATACATTCACTAACTTACAGCATGAACAGTTTTCTACCAGCAGTCCTGTCTTGAATCACCTGCAGCAGCATCTTTATGTTCTCTTTATTCTCTTTTTCCATGTCTGTTTTCTGTCTATGCTCCTTATTTTTAACAGTTTAAGTTCATTTGTATCAGTTTTAGGTGAAACTGAAAAGAGCTAAAAGTGAACTATTGAGTTGAAATGTGTCCTCTGTGTTGGCTGATGAACATATGGGACACTCTGACACTTGTGTATAGAGTGGTATCCTAATGAAGATGTGTTTGATGTGACAGGTGATTGGCAGGAGGAGGAGAGTCTGACGGAGGAGCAGAGGAATGTTGGCAGCCATTTAGTCTGAGCTCAACAACGGAGGAAACATGGATTCTTCACAAAAAGTGAGAAACATACCACTGTAACATTATTATCATGAATTTGTTCTTTAAAATGTGTAAAGTTGCTCCAGTTGGTTAGATGGGCCGACCAAAGCCAGGTGACGTTGGCTGGAGAGATGTAGCTCTGCAGAAGCAGCTGTACTGAGGATATAATGGTGGACTGCTAGGAAGCTGCTTGTTTTTTGTTTGAGGCTGAACTAGCTGCTGATCATACTTTCTGAAAATGTCTTACATGGTGATGAAGATAAGTAACGGAAGAAAAGTCTTGTTTTTCAAGCAAGTTGTTCAGGAAGGTAAAGAGCAGCATTTTCTTTGGTAGAGAATAATACTTTTGAGCATTGTGAGTTTACCAGCCTTTTCCTTCTCAAGAAATTCAGACAGTTGAACCCAGAAGTTTACTTACACTGTATAAACGACACATAACCCTTTTTTTAATTTACACGATCTGACATTAAATCTGGCAATGCTTCTCTTGTTTTATGTCGGTTAAGATGACCAAAATTATCTTTAAATGCCAGAATAACGAAAGAAAGATTTTTTTTTTTTTTAGAGAATTTTTATTACTTTCTTCACAATCAGAAGTTTGCATACACTAAGATTGCTATGCCTTCAAGATGATGATGTCCTGACTTTGAAAGCTTCCAGAGACCACTGCACACTAAAACACACACTGAGAGACTTCCATCAGTACATCACATGCCCCACTAGATGTGACAAAATCTTTGATCTGTTACAACAATGTGAAAGGTGCTTCTCCTCGGGGTTCCTCTGACCACAACTGCATCCTCCTTATCCCTGTCTACCACTGTACTGAAGCAAGGCAAAGTGCAGAACATCAGAGTGAAAGTTTGTCACACACTGCAGGGATGTCTGGAGGTTACTGACTGGGACGTGTTTAAGGAGTCCTCAGCTGATATTGATGAACCGACTGATGTTGTGAGCAGCTGGGTCACAGACTGTGAAACCAGTGTTATTCCTGAAAAAAACTGTAAAACTGTATCCAAACACTAAGCCATGGCTTTCTAAGAAGCTTAAAGACCTACTGTACAGAAAGAAAACAGTCTTCAGAGAAGGAAATACACTAAATCTGTATAACCGCCAGAAGGAAATAAAGCAGGAGATCAGGACCCACAAAAGACAATACAAAGACAAACGAGTGAATGAACATGAACAACCTCAGTTCAGTCTGGGACGGCATGAATCTGATCACTGGGACTAATTAATGTGTCAATGAGAGAGTTCAGCTCAGCGGTTATAATTGTGATTTAGAGCTGGCTCAAAGTCTAAACAGTTTTTATGTCAGGTTTGACTCCCATGATTTTAGAGCTAAACATGATGAGACTAAAAACTGTCTCATGTCAGCGTCTCCATAGAATCCCTTTCTTGATGTGGGCAATGTAATCTGGTGTCTCAAACAGTGCAGACCAAAGAAAAGTCCTCTACCTGATTACATCGGTGGCCGTTTATTGAAAACTTTTACTATGTCTGACTAAATGACCAAGATTGCTGCCGATGTCCCTGTCTATCTTATGTTTTGTTTGATTTTTTTTCTTTAAATGGCTTTCATTAGGGACCAAGCCAGTGAAGCTGTCGAGTCCCTATTGTATTTGCTCCGTTTCTTATTATTATTATTTTACAAGTCCACCACGTTTTGCTTAATTTGACCCCCTAAACATGCATAACTTTTTATGAAATTTGGCACGCACGTCGGGTCACGCGAAAAATTCGATATTCTGAAAACAAAATCTGCAAAAACTCTATCGTGCCACCTCGGGACACGACAAACGGCAACAAACCATAAAGGCAACACAAAAGGCCGCAGCTCTTCGCACAGGAATGTCGTAGAGACATGCAACCACCACACACGCGTTTGTCTGCTTGAGCTCTACGAAAACCTGTCCGACCGATTTGAGCTATCTTCAATCTAGGGGGCGCTATAACCCCAAATATGAAAACCCTTAAAACATTATCTTCTCCGAAACCGTACAATATTTCGGCTTCATATTTGCACAGATTATAGTGAATATCCAGCCAAACAAAAGTTATCAAAAGAAAAAGGCTAACTTGTCTAGTTTTTGTTTAATAGGCTGTCAAAGTTTGTCTTCACCTGAAACCATGTTTCGCGTCAATTTCGCCCCCTAAACGTGGATGTATTTTGCTGAAATTTCGTACACAGGTGTAGTCTCCTGAAAATTTCAATATTCCGAAAAAAAAATCTGGAAAAACTTTATAGCGCCACCTGGGGACACAAAAAACTGCATAAATCACAAATGGCCTCAGCTCTTCACACAGGAAAGTCGTAGACACGTGCAACCACCACTCACGCGTTCGTCTCCTCCCCCTCTATGAGACCCTGTCCAACTGATTCGAGCTATCTTCAATCTAGGGGGCTGTGATCAAGCGGCTCGAGCGGTGGAAGAACAGCGGTACAAAGGCAGGCGGAGGCAGCATTTGAGTGGTCGACTTCTTTTCTTTTTTTTCTTCTTTATTTTCCAAATGTGCAAAAATACAAAGTAATCAAAGTGCAAGTGCAAAAAAGTGCCAATGTCGTAAGGTGCGTTAGAGGTTAGGAGCAGTGGCTTCTCCAGCAGCAGACCACAACAGAACAACCCCGACTGAGGGGAAAAGCCTCCTCTAATACTGGTCTGCTCAACAGGAATAAACCAATAAAACTGTGCAGGTAGATTGTGTTAACCTTAGCTATTAAACTTAAGTTAAAAACTCTCCAACATAAACCATAACCCAGAATAAAGTAAACAAAAAATAACTAATGCAAACTAACCCAACTAAAACCACCAAACTTAATCCAACAACAAAATATAAAGTTAAAACTATTGCAGCCACCCCTTCCGTATCCCTCCCCTTGGTTCAGCCTGGAACTGTCTTTTGGGCGTCTGGCTCCCCGGGGACTCTTTTGGCCAGACGCACCTGGACACAAGAGGAAATGGTAGGTTAACTGCACAGACCACTCACATACCCACCCCTCCACAACACTCAATACATTCACCGCATGCACACCACACTAATGAGAACAACCAATTTAAAACTATCTCACAATATTGTACATTCCAATCTCAATTGTTATGTTGCCTCTGCAGACCCGGCCGCCGCCATCACCAGAGATGACGCCACCGGACCGGACCTACGGGCAACCTCAATAAAAATGTTTGATAATAAAATATTTAAAACCGACAATCGCGTACAAATTATTTATTTACCAATTAGCCTTCTCAAAGTGTTGGGTGCATTAAAACGCTAAGTGAATATATAAAGTGTCGTGTGCAAGGTGCAAACATATGTGACGGACGGCCCTGTTCGTCACAGGGGCGCTATAACCCAAAATATGAAAAGCCTTTAAAGATTATCTCCTTTGACACCGTACAATATTCCGGCTTCATATTTGGACAGGTTATAGTGAATATCCAGCCAAACAAAAGTTATCAAAAGAAAAAGGCTAACTTGTCTAGTTTTTCTTTTATAAGCTGTCAAAGTTTGTCTTCACCTGAAACCATGTTTCGCTTCAATTTCAACCCCTAAACGTTCATGTATTTTGCTGAAATTTGGTACGCAGGTGCAGTCCCCTGAAAATTTCAATATTCTGCAAAAAATATCTTGAAAAACTTTGTAGCGCCACCTAGGGACACAAATACTGCAAAAATCACAAATGGCCTCAGCTCTTCGCACAGGAATGTCGTAGAGACATGCAACCACCACTCACGCGTTACTACTCGAGCTCTATGAAAACCTGTCGATGAATTTGAGTTATCTTCAATCTAGGGGGCGCTATAACCTGAAATATGCAAACCATTTAAACATTATCTCCTCTGAAACTGTACAATATTCCGGCAGAGGAACTCCTCTGGCTTTCATCTTTGGTCAGGGACGACACTTGCTTGCTGACCGCGTGGGGGGGCAGGGCGAGGTCCCGCCAAATGCTGCTTGCAGCTTTAATTATTATTATTCTTTTTCCCCGCACGTTTCACTTAATTTGACCCACTAAACGTGTATAACGTTTTATGAAATTTGGAACGCACGTCGGGTCACGCGAAAATTTCAATATTCTGAAAACAAATTCTGGAAAAACTCTATAGCGCCACCGAGGGACGCAAACACCTGCAAAGACACACAAGGCCAACACAAAATGCCTCAGCTCTCTGCACAAGAATGTCGTAGAGACATGCAACCACCACTCACGCGTTCATCCGCTCGAGCTCTACGAAAACCTGTCCGAACGATTTGAGCTGTCTTCAATCCAGGGGGCGCAATAACCCAAAATATGAAAACCCTTTAAAGATTTTCTTCTCCGAAACCATAGCGTATTCCGGCTTCATATTTGCACAGATAATAGTGAATATCCAGCCAAACAAAAGTTATCAAAAGAAAAAGTTGTCTAACTTGTCTAACTTGTCTAGTTTTTCTTTTATAAGCTGTCAAAGTTTGTCTTAACCTGAAACAATGTTTCGCTTAATTTGTCCCCCTAAACGTGCATAACCTTTTATGAAATTTGGCACCCACGTTGGGTCAAGCGAAAAATTCGATATTCTGAAAAAGGTATCTTCAAAAACTCCATAGCCACCTAAGGACACAAAAACCTTCAAAGACACAAAAGGCCAACACAAAAGGCCTCAGCTCTCCGCACAAGAATGTCGTAGAGACATGCAACCACCACTCACGCGTTCGTCCGCTCGAGCTCTACGACAACTTGTCTGATCGATTTGAGCCATCTCCAATCTAGGGGGTGCTATAATCCAAAATATTAAAACATTTTAAAGATTATCTCCTCCGAAACCGTACAATATTCTGGCTTCATATTTGGACAGATCATGGTGAATATCCAGCCAAAGAAAAGTTATCAGAAGAAAAAGGCTAACTTGTCTAGTTTTTTTTTAATAAAGCTGTCAAAGTTTGTCTTCACCTGAAACCATGTTTCGCTTAATTTGACCCCATAAACATGCATAACTTTATATGAAATTTGGCACGCACGTTTGCCCGCTTGAGCTCTACGAAAACCTGTTCGACCGATTTGAGCTATCTTCAATCGAGGTGGCGCTATAACCCAAAATATGAAAACCCTTTAAAGATTATCTCCTCCAAAACCGTACAATATTCCGGCAGAGGAACTCCTCTGGCTTTCATCTTTGGTCACGGACGGCACTTGCTTGCTGACAGCGTGGGGGGGCGGGGCGAGGTCCCGCCCAATGCTGCTTGCAGCTTCAATTTTGCTTGTAATTGTTTTACTGTGTTTTTTACATTTTTAAAACATTTCCTTTAATCGTTGCTATTGCTTTTACTGTTTTGTTGCTTTTGTTGTTTGATGGTGAACGCTTGTGTAACTGCTGCACAACAAATTGCCCGGGTCGTTCGGGTCAAATCCAGAATTCAGTGGCAGAATTACAGATCTTTTCTGGACTGGTGTCAACATCTGATCCCCGAGGAGAAACTATAAAGTGTTGGTGGTCTGAATTGACCCTGCTGCCATTAAGACCTAAATCTGGACATTGATGTTGTATGCTTTTCATATTGTACATTTCTCCAGTAATGTAACTTAACGGAAAGTCTGGGGATCAAGAGATCCTGGTGGTACAATCCCATCAGTCCCAGCTCTGCTTTGCTTTTCATGGTGATCGACAGATTTTACTACCCAATATTCTAAAACTACTGTGCAGAAAGCTGAAAACTATGGGCCTGTGAAAATAGCTTTGTTGACATTGTGAGTGTGCTGTTGACACATTTCTAGGTTTCTAATGACAAAGCTGCTAGCATGTCTGCAGATTCTTGATCTAGTTTCAGCCTCATGTCCAACTACATGGAATTGAGACTTTTAGGATCATTTTTTTCATGACTGCTCTTCCATCACTGCCTCTGTTTTTATCTTTGTCTTTTGCTACAGAAATGTAAACACAGCAATGGAATGCGATGTGGGACTTCTGAGGTGGATAAGGATGGTTCGGCAACAACAGCAAAAAGAGATAAATCACTCAGTTGTGAGCAATGTGGCAAGACTTTTATCACAGCAACAAAGCTAAGAATTCACAAACGTATTCACACTGTGGAGAAACCATTCAGGTGTGATCAGTGTGGAAAGGCTTTTACTAAGAAGAGTGATTTAAAAAGACATCAACTCGTTCACAGTGGAGTTAAACCATTCAGCTGTGATCAGTGTGGAAAGGCTTTTACTGACAGGAGTAATCTAGCAAAACATCAACTCATTCACAGTGGAGTTAAACCATTCAGCTGTGATCAGTGTGGACAGGGTTTTACTCACAAGAATAATCTAGCAAAACATCAACTCATTCACAGTGGAGTTAAACCATTCACCTGTGATCAGTGTGGAAAGGGTTTTACTCGGAGGAGTCACTTAAAAAGACATCAACTCATTCACAGTGGAGTTAAACCATTCAACTGTGATCAGTGTGGAAAGGCTTTTACTCGCGTGCTCTCTTTGAAATCCCATCAACTCATTCACAGTGGAGAGAAATTGTTTGACTGTGATCAGTGTGGAAAGGCTTTTACTCGCGTGCTCTCTTTGAAATCCCACCAACTCATTCACAGTGGAGTTAAACCATTCAGCTGTGATCAGTGTGGACAGGGTTTTACTCACAAGAGTACATTAAAAACTCATCAACTCATTCACAGTGGAGTTAAACCATTCAACTGTGATCAGTGTGGAAAGGCTTTTACTCACGTGCTCTCTTTAAAATCCCACCAACTCGTTCACAGTGGAGTTAAACCATTCAGCTGTGATCAGTGTGGAAAGGCTTTTACTCAGAAGAGTACGTTAAAAAATCATCAACTCATTCACAGTGGAGTTAAACCATTCAACTGTGATCAGTGTGTGAAAACATTTACTCAACATGAACAGTTGTCGATCCATCAATGCCCCCATTCTGGTAGAAAGCGGTACCACTGTGACTCCTGTGAAAAAACTTTCAGCTCCCAACAGACCTTAAAATATCACCAACGCATCCACACTGGACATGATGTGTGGATATGTGATCACTGTGGCAAACTATTTGTAATGTACTCGCAGTTAAAAGCTCATGAAGTGACCCACACTGGGGTTAAACCATACATTTGTGACCAGTGTGGGAAACGCTACAGCTCCACTGCATACCTCAAAGTTCACCAACGTGTCCACACTGGGGAGAGACCATACAGATGTGACAAGTGTAAGAAGACTTTTACAACTTTGGGTTCCCTGAAACAACACCAGCAGATCCACACCAGAAAGAAAGCATTCAATCAGTGTCACAGTGAGGTATGTAAAGACTGGTCTCAGTCACAGTGTACACACAATTATGTATTGAATAATTTTGGATATTGATGCAAAATTGTTTCAAAACTGTTTTGAACAACTGTGGTCAGTTGAATTCTGTTAACCCTTTAAGCTTCAGTCAATTCCAGCCGTTTTCAGTACAAAAAATCGCTAATATTCTATTTTTAAATAAAAAAAATTACGAAAAATACGGGGAATATTGGACGCGCATCGGGAGGTGCATTTCCTTGAAAACGACCGATTCGGGGATTTTATACCGACTTCAGGACATGTTTTGGACAAAATAGTTTACTGGCTTGTGTTGTCTGGATGTAAAAGGTTGGATTATGGCCGTTTTTTGTGGAATCTTTTTTTTGTGTGTAATAATAAACCCGGAAATGTGAGTCGCGCTGTGTGCTTTGAAGCCGTGTATAGAGAACGGATGGATGAATATTTGTTTTTGTCGGACAAATGTGTTTTTCTCACCCGCTGTGGTAATCGCATCTGAAAGTGGTTTATACCGGCGGATTCATGAGAATCTAAGCTTTCCATCGGCGTATAGTGTTTGTATAATCGCGTTTGCACCCGTCGGACATTCCTGAAATTCCTATGCAAATTAGTAGGTGTACCGCCGGCGGTACATTGAAGCTTAAAGGGTTAACACATTATCAGCTATCGTTCAGTCTAACCTGTATTCATTTTGTCACAGAAATCTGGTCCAGGTTAATCTGGGGATGTAGGTAAGATTAGGAATTCTGATGTAATCAGACAACTGAATGTTAAATTCCAACAGGTAAAAGTGTCTTCAGATGTCATTTGGGGTGCTCTCTATCTCAGGCAAGGCATCAGTTCTTCAATGCTGCAGGAAACACTGACGTTCTCTGTGTTTGTGTGTTTGTTTTCCAAGCAGAACGGAACAGATGGACAAAACTCTCAGACTTGTCAGCACTCTGCCAATGGTGAACAGTGCTGCTTTGACCAGTCTGGACCAACGTCCAACCAACAAGGAACCCTACAACGACACCAGCGTATGCACACTGGACACAGACTGAACCCCTGCCAAGAAGATTTCTCCATGCAGGATTCAGTAAAAGTTCATGAAGTCCTCCACAAACTTAAAGTCCTTGAGATCCGGCTTCACAGAATTCAGGTCTAATTTCTTTGTTTAGTGTCTTCGTTGCAAAATCCATTAAGAGGAAAGCTGTCATTAACAGACGTGACTGTAAATTAATTAAACCATTCAAAGTGGTTACTCAGTTAAATGAATTATCAGTGGTAGAGGGATAGACGTCTGGATGGAGGCAGTGAGCAGCAGGGCGAATTTCCTCAATTACCACCTTAATGGTTCCTGAGATCCCTCTGGGCTGCAGGAACCCGTTAGATGCAGAGCTGGTTCAGTGATTCTCTGATGATTAATCATAATTAATTGAGGAGATTACTGGCCTTAGGATTCCTATCTATCTATCTATCTGTCTATCTGTCTATCTGTCTATCTGTCTATCTGTCTATCTGTCTATCTGTCTGTCGATCTGTCGATCTGTCGATCTGTCTATCTGTCTATCCAAACTTTCTCAGCTACAGCATCTGCACCTCTGCTTCTGTGTGAAGTAGTCATTACAGGAGAGAAAGTGGAGAAAATCTGACAGATTTTGTCAAGTGGTCCAGAAAAATCTGACTACCCCTACAACTTCTCTCCTGTAATGATAGTAATAAGTAATACATAGTTGATACTTCACACAGCAGTAGCAGAGGTGCAGATGTTGTAGCTGAGAAAGTTTGGAGGTTGCCACTTCTTGCATTCCAAGAATAGTAGGGGAGTCAGATTTTGTCAAGTGGCCCAGAAAAATCTGACTCCAGATTTTATTTCATATCATACAATCTGCACTTTTAACTCAACCTGCATATTTCTGTTAAAGTCCTAGTTTTGAAATGGTCTCTCTGTTCTTAATCTGCCATACTGTGATCATTTAGCCCCTTATTTTATTATTCTGTTCTTACAGACTGTAATTTACGAGTTTTTTTTTAAAACTTGTTGTGATTTGGTGTTTTAGCTGTTGTAGCAAATAATTTCCCAGGTGTGGGATCAATAAAGAATTTCAATTCTATTATATTGTGAACTGGCCCTATAAAAATAACAACAATAAGAAATTACTTTATACTTAAGAACGATACTTATGTTAAAGACTTTATACATAAATACCAGACATATTTTGATGCCATATCTTGCATTTTTAGGGGAGTCTGATTTTAAGTAAGGAGATATAAAGTTTTCTCAGTGAACATTTATTTTAATGACACGTGTAGAACACTGATGGAATGTGAACAATATTTGGCGACTCCACCCTGTCCTGTCCTGATGTCCTCATAGGAGTGAAGCTGAGCGTAGCGTAGGATCTCCCCAATGCCATTTAGGGTGGGCACATACGGATGAGAAGAGGAGGAGAAACATGTCACCTAATCATATTTAACAGGAAAACATGTCTGCAGGTCAGCACTTAGTCACATTTAACCCAAAAACAACAGCAAAAGCAGTAAACGTACAACAGAAAAACCTGTCAAGTGGCCACAGAGTGAAAAGTAAGTCACACGCGTTCACGCGAAGGGGGAGTCAGATTTTTCCGGGGAGTGTGAAAATTGCACAACACCTGGGTTAGTCTGTATCCTTTTTTCTGATTGGCTGAGACGAGACACGTGACAGTGTGCATCTATTAATGATCGGAAGCATTCAGGTCGTTCCGGTTATACTCGGTAGCGCTCTTCAGTAAAGGAGACGCAGTTTGTTATTTTCTTTGATTATCGCTCGGCAAATTACAAAAAAGTTGCAAGTTAACCCTTTTTTCACATTTATTAGGCAAAATTAGCTTCGCCACCGTGGCTAAACATGCTAAAAATGGCTTTGCCATCCTGAGGAAGGCTTCGCCTATGGCGAAGTGGAGAATGGCTAGCACAAGCACAGAGACACCCTGAAAATTTGACACAATCTTAAATATTATGAAATATTTGTTGAAAAGTCTTTTTCGTGTGTTTCTAAGGGTGTGGCTGCATCAGAAAGACACAAATACAAATGATATTTTTTTTGGTTTGTTGTTTACAAGAAATATTTTATGGAACCAGTCAATTTTCAGTTTTAATGTCTTTTATTAGGATGTGTTTAGTTTTATGATTGTACTAAAATAAATGACTCTTGAAGACCTCAAAGTGATTCTTAATGCAGTATTTCACAAATGTATGGGATGTCCAATCCACTGCTGTATTTAACAGCAATCTGATCTGCTGACGTTAGCAAGACAAACAAGTGAAGGTTTCAGGCTTTTATCTAGAATTGTTCTTGAGATATTCATCTTCAAACAGCCTCAAATTTCAATGTGAGAAAATCAAAATGAGTGAAACTGGGTCTGCAGTCCACTGAAAAACCTCTAAGAAAGTGTCTGACATACTGAGCTAATATTTCATAGATAGCATTGTAAATCTCCACAGTTTATGATTTAAAAAAAAAAAGTTTTTTTGGGAGATGGTCAATGATTTGAAACTGAGTTTGTCCCCTAGAGGACAAATGGCACAATCACAGAATGAGGGTATGTTTTGAAAAAATATCATTCAAAATTTGTCCAGAGAAGTGACTACAATTTGAATTTTAATACACTTAACCAAGTGCTATAGGTGGAAAAAAAACATGTTTATGCAGCATGATGTTGCTTTGTGATGTTGCAACTGACATGCTGATTTCAAAATGGAAGCATTTTAATTTCTAATGCTCTCATAGAAGATGACTGGTCAATAAAATTTACTCCTGTGACTCTGATGTCATGCAGAGTCTTTATGCTATGATGTGGAAAGGGTGAAAGAAGACAGACTGGACATTTCTGAGTGAAACTGAACATGGCATGTACTGATTCATAAAAACAAGTGTAGTATTATCTTTAATCAAGCCTTACATAGTATTTACTAGCTGAAGTACTTCGGTTTTGAACACAAGAATTACTTGTCAAGACGACGTTGACTGGAGCTCTGCTACAGAAAGGCAGTTCATTTTCTGCTGGGGTTCATAACATACAAGATTTCTCAAATCTACAGAGATATTTTTGATTTGAAATTAGGGTTACCTTAAATTAATAATATATATTTTTTGATACTTTCTCTAAAAAACTCTAAAAAAGCTTCAGGTGTAGCTGCTGGAAAAGAGCCTGCAAGTCACATGGTGGGACATGTGAACATAGTTCAATAAGAAAATCAAGCCTGTTACAGTGTTGCTCTAGTCCCCTCTGTTAAATGGCATCAAAACAATGGTCAACGTGAACAAATCATGAGTGTTGACATTGACTCACAACAGTACCTCTCAACTGTTCTAATTTTGATCTATTTAGGAGAACAATGTAATGAGTGCACCGAGAGATCCAATACAGGGAGCTTTCCTTTTTCAAAGATCATTAGAAGGACAGAACCAGGGACGGACTGGCCATTGGGCAATGTGAGCAAATGCCACTGTGGCTGCCTGGTCATGCGGCTGCCACCAGGCAGCATCACAAACAAATAAATAAATGAAAATATAAAGCGGGGCGGAGCAGCCGCATCAATAGACGGCCGCAAATGATTAGGCTAAATAAATAAATAAAGCGGACCGGCTGCATCAATAGGCGGCCACAAATCAATAAATGAATAAATAAAAATAATAAAAAATTAAGTGGAGCTGAAGGCGCCCACAAAAAAGAGGGAAAAAAGCAAACAAAAAAAACAGCCTGTTAACTGTAACAAATAATAGGCCTACTCAACTAAACAATGATAATGACGTTTTTTATTTGTATGGTTGTTTGAATATGTTAGAATATTAACATGACTTATCTTCTATAATTTCTGTTTTTTGGACAATACAAATATAAAGTGTTTTATTTTTGAAGTAGAAAAAAAATGAAAACATGTTAAAAAGAAGGGGTATTCAGACCATCTGTATTTTTTTATTTTTCTGAAGATTTATTCTTGATTTTTATTCTTTGATATCTTAAAATCGAGAGGTTAATATTTCTAGAATTGCAACAGGTTGGGAGCTGAAGCCTTGTGGTGACACTATATATTGCTCCATGATAAAAAATGATTAGCTCATTCTTACAGCTATTTAAAAAAATACTGAAAACATTGTATTCGATTAAAATGTAATTAAAAAAATGTTAAATGTCATCAGGGTTTTCAGAATCGCTCTTTGTCTGGTCCCTCACCTAGAGCCAATTTACCAGTGGCTATTGCCCCGGAGAACATAGCTCCCAGGATCACAGGGACACTCAAACCCCTCCACCGCGATAAGGTGGCGATTCTTTAGAGGGGAACACAGAACACACAGGACGCAGGACATGACGCAGGACAGGACACAAGACAGGACACAAGAGAGAACACAAGACAGGACACAAGAGAGAACACAAGACAGGACACAAGACATGACACAAGACAGGAGAGGAAAGGAAAGGAAAGGAGGAATAGAAAGAATAAAAAGAAAGAGTAGTAGGGAAAGGAAAGGTTGTTCAAAGCCAACACCACAGCTTCATCAAAAGATGGATATTGTACATTCATGGCTGCCTCCAGCAGCTTTTCTGCAGAGCCAAACATATTTTGAAGGTCCTTGAACATGGCCTTCGACATTTTGTCCATCTTCTGGGTCATTTGAATTATTTGTTTCGGTGGTGGTGTTGACACTAAAAACATTTACACAAATTAAAGGGTGATTTTGGAGAATGCCGACGCCAGTGTGCTCATTGCATCAGGAACCTTAGGACTTGATAGCTGGACATTTGTGGTCAGCTGGTGGCCAGTCTGGGGGCCACTACGACTACCTTGGTTGCTGCTGACTCTGTTGTCTCTTGGCTGGAGCAAATTTCCACTGGAACTTCAATGGTTCTGTGGGCGTCTCTGGTGTACATTGTTGAACTTGCCCCTGCGGTTCTGCTGTGGTCTGAACCGTTGCTGGTTGTCCCTTTTTACTTGGCCTTTGCAGTGACAGAATTTGCCACTGTGCTGTCTCTGTGCAAAGCCTGCACGAGAAGCGTTTCTGTAAAAGGGTCTGCGATGATAATCAGCTTGGTACGCTGGTCTGTTGTACCAAGTGGGCCTTGGATTGGTCAGCCTTTGGTAGCTGGGATACCTCTGCCAAGCCCATGCACGACCAGTGTTCCACTGCCTGCGTGCAACTCGATTCCTAGTGTTGCGGCTGGCATGGGGTTGTTGTCTTGCAACGCTCACCCCTTGAGGCCCACATCGTTGCACAGCTGCAGGAGGGCGCTGCCTTCTTTGAAACTGGGCGCGCTGTTCATGTCTGTGATTTGCCTTCCTATCAGAGGAATTTCTGTTGGGTGCCGAGTCAGAGTTTCTACCATGGCTGAGATGTGACAGTTGGTCAGTCATTCTTCTGTTAAACGGAACGGCGCGGTATGGTTTTTTACTTTTAGTCGAACCATTGTCGATGGCTCTTCTGTTGGTTCCGCTCATGTCTTGGTCTCCGGAGGTGCAGCTACCTGGGTTGCTGCTCCGAGTTGTTCCAATGGCAGGTTTTGCCTTGGAAACATCGTCTTCCTCATCCGGTGAGCCTGTGATTTTTCGGCGGCTGGCAAGCAGTTCATGTCTGCGATATTTACGCAGTGCCTGCAAATCCATGGAGGCGATGGCTCTTCTCTTGCTTCCTCTCATGTCTGGGTGTCTGGAGGTGCAGCTACCTGGGTTGCTGCTCCGAGTTGTTCCAATGGCAGGTTTTGCCTTGGAAACATTGTCTTTCTCGTCCAGTGAGCCTGTGATTTTTCGGCGGCTGGCAAGCAGTTCATGTCTGCGATATTTACGCAGTGCCTGCAAATCCATGGAGGCGATGGCTCTTCTCTTGCTTCCTCTCATGTCTGGGTGTCTGGAGGTGCAGCTACCTGGGTTGCTGCTCCGAGTTGTTCCAATGGCAGGTTTTGCCTTGGAAACATTGTCTTTCTCGTCCAGTGAGCCTGTGATTTTTCGGCGGCTGGCAAGCAATTCATATCTGCGATGTTTACGCAGTGCCAACAAATCCATGGATGCAATAGCTCTCCTGTGTGACCCATGTGCCGTACGTTTAACACCCTCATCAATCACTGACTCTGAGATTCTGCGGTAGCGAGCCAACAGCTGGTATCTCTGTTGCGTGCGCAGGACCCACAAATCAGAAGAATTCCTCTTTGGTTCCTTGGCTGTGGTGGCATCTCTTGGTGCCTTGGAAATAGAAAGATTTCCAAGGCACAGGTTGTTGTAGCGGTGCATTTTGTGTAGTGCACACAAACTCCGGTTCTTCTCTGCTAAAGTCCGGTGAGTGTTAAAAATCGCAGCTAATCACGAGAAATCGTGGGTTGAACTGACTCTGTTACTGAGTTATTGAGTTACACTTGTGGACTTTCTGTCACTTGTGGACTTTCTGTCAGTTGTGATGACATCACAGAGATCAAAGACATTCAAAAAATGCACATTCAATGTGCATTTTTTGAATGTGCACATTGAATGTGTATCAATGCACATTCAATGTGCATTTTTTGATGATGATGAACACACACACACACACACACACACACACACACACACACACACACACACACACACACACACACACACACACACACACACACACACACACACAGAGTTGATCTGACAGCAGAGGAAAACATAACCACATTCTCAATGTATTTTAAATGTTAATTATAAAATTGTTTCATTACTTGATGACTTTAACCTGTCTTTAGTGTGTTAATGTGTTTTTTGTGTGTTTTAAAGTGCTTATGGTGTGTGCTAATGTGTTTATAGTGTGTGTTAATGTGTTTTAATGTGTTTATTATTATATTTCATCATTTGTTTGAAGGAGAACGGATGAACAGCGGCCATCTTTGCTTTCTTCTTGTGCTTCTCTTGTTGCATCGGCTGTTGTTCTAGAAGAAGCTCTGCAGCTCCTCAGTTTACAGGAGAATCAGCTATATTTTTGCACAATGTTATTTTTATTTCATATGGAGAATGCTCACATTTATGTGTTAAAAACAACAGTGGCTTCAACGTCTAACTAATAGAAATCCTAAGATTAAATGAACATTTAGTTGTTAGGATCAGAACTTTTCAATTCAATTCAGTTTTATTTACATCTCATAGCTTCACAAAGACAGAAAGGACAAAAAGTGAGAAAATATCACAAGCGGAGCGATAAAAGTACGGAAAAAGAAAGTAAAAGTAAAAGAAAGTAAAAGAAAAGAGAAAGTAAAACCCAAGGGAGCTTTGAATCCTTTGGCACGAGGATTGCGTCCATTCATTATGTCAAACAGCCTGTCAATCATCTATAAAGAAATATCGGCATCTAAATCACTATCATTACAGAGTTTCATTAGGTATCAGATAGTTGAAATCAACACTCATCTATTCAAAATATACAGAGAACAGAGTACTTATTTCTAAACTGTATGTACAATGAGTTAATATGCAAGTATTAGTATTTGCTTGACTTCCTTATTTCCATAGATCTGCTTTGTACTACAGTAAATTTCAGAGCTTTACCACTCAAACATCTGTGAAGGTATGTGTAAGGTTATGTACAACCTTTTGTGTTTATGATGAACATGCAATATCATTGTCATGATTCCTCCCTCTCCTACTCGGCAATCAGCCTAATCACCAGCGGCTGTGACAGAGCGCGGCTGCTCTCCATCAGTAATCAGGGCAGCATAAAAGCCTGACTCACTTCACCACTCACCGCTGGATTATTGCACTCTGTACGCTGCACACTGGACTCTACAAACCGCATGTCGCCACATACACTTCGCTGTTTGGACTCTGTTTCATGCTTCTCACCATATGCTCGCCACAACCTGGACTCCACTTCACTCAGTTAAATTACCTTGCCGGCTCCGCTTTCTCCCTCCGTCTGCGCTTGGACAATCTGCTCCTCAGCCATCGTTGCGCCCCTCATCTCCGGCTCCCTCTGGTCCGTTCCCCCTGTTTTCCGGATTCTCCAGTCAGTTCCCTTCCTTGGTTAGTTTAGATTTGTGTTTAGTTTTTACCTCGGCCTTCGGGTCCGCCCTTACTTCAATTCAGTTAGTTCTCCATTCTGTTATTTCCCCTTGCTTCCCAGATTAAGAGTTTTCTGTTATACATACATATATATGTATATATATATATATATATATATATATATATATATATATATATATATTGCTTTATTAAATCATCATTAATTCACCCGTCTGTCTGATTGCCTGCTGCATGGGTTCACAACCGCCTAGATCATAACAATCATGGTTTATGACAACATTTTGATGTTGAATTTAGAATCAGTCAGAATTGTCAACAAATTGTTCCTGATGCTCAAATCAAATTTTATTTTTTGTTTTTTTAAAACATGTACTTGGTTCTATAATCATTAATAGTATTACCTCAATGAATTCTGCCGTTGCCTCACAGTCTTTAAACTGAGAGTACCCAAGATCCCTCATTGTGCGGAGAGCCACTGACACAGAGCGACTCAGTGTCTGCGCAGCCAGGGACACCCTCATCTTGTGTTTCTCAAAGTAGACATGTTTGTCTGTAATTTTATTGGCAGCGTGCAGTCCATCCTTTTTTTGGGCATCATTGAGATGATTAACCCTCAAGCGACCAAGCTATTTTAGCGACTAAAATGACCGACTGGCGTCATTTATGACCCCACTATATTTGACACAGGAAGATGTCTACTTTATTGCCTCTTTTTGTGCTTTCTTACCTATTCCACGCCACTGCATTTTAAGATGGATATTCTAAAATAACCTTCTTTTATTATTCATGGATTTTAATCATTTTTGACTCAGAGCTAAAGTAAAACCATATGAACAATATGATGCATTGTAAGAACGCAATAACATTTATTTAGACACGCTTTGTCTGCCGCCACTTCTTTTAAAACTTTATTCCTTTTGTTTCCTCAATAGTAAATCAAAAGTACATAAAAACAAAATCTACACAAACATCTTGTCTGTATGTGTGCAATGTAACATGCAGAGAGGTATTTAGATTAGGGGCGGCTACGGCTCAGGTGGCAGAGCCCTTCGTCCAATGCAAGACACTTTACCCACCTTACCTCCAGTGCTGCCACTTACACTGGTGTATGAATGTGTATGCTGTGTAATGTTGGTGGTGGTCAGAGGGGTTGTAGGAGTGGATTGGCAGCCAGTCAGTCTGGCCCAGGGCAGCTGTGGCTAAAAATGTAGGTCTACCAGCTATAGTGCACTGCAAAACACTGAAATATAGCGATTAGAGGTAAAAATAAATAAATAAAACTAAGGCCTACAATAGTGAAAAACCTATACACGAAACCATAGATTAATTTACGTGACAGTTTCACGAATCCTTGTGAGACCGGGTTGTATATGAATATTTTAGGTTGATGAAAAGCGGACCGACGTGGCGGATGTGGTAAAAAAAATCATTTCGAAGCCTTGTCTGGATTAAAAAAGAAAAGTGGAAGATCAAATAAATAATAAAAACTGAGGTTTCACATCAGTATTTCACTTGTGCTGTTTTATTTGTATGGTTGTTTGAATATGTTAGAATATTAACATGACTTATCTTCTATAATTAGGGGCTCGGGCATGGAACATGCCAGAGCACCTATTGCTCTCCCGCCGGGTTTTGTTTCTTATTATTCCGCTTCTTCCGCCTAAAACTTTGGCTCGCTACTCCTCCCAGGGCTTTGAGAAATCACACACAAATTATATATCAGCTTGTGTGGTTTTATCGGGAATCGATGGCTATGGTTTTTCTAAGACATTCATTCATATTTGCTAGACTTATGAGCAAAAAACTGCATTAATTTTACACATAGACAATGAATGGGAGGACTGAATCACTCAGACGTAAGAGTCACCTGTTTTCACAACGCCACTGCTTCGCCATACTTTCACCTACAAGCGTCATTTAACCATCAAAACGCAGTGATTTCTCTTGTCTACGAAGGGATGTATTTTATGTCATGCTGACATTTACAGTTTTTGCTCAGTGAGTCCTCAAAAAAGTGAAAATTCTCAAAATCTGCTCTCTTTAGAGTGGGTCATGTGACGAGGCAGAGTGAAGGACAAGTGAAAAATCCGCCTGAAACTTTCACGATTGAATCGCTCTCACGACCAAACGACAAGTATTAGGAGAATGAAATTTGGTCAGATTGTAGACAATCTACCTGGGATTCAAATGAATCCAAGTTTGAAGACCTAGCTCTTTCTGAAGTGAAATGACAGGTAGCGGTTTACAGCAAAGTCGCACCCTTCTCTCCATAGGCACCAATGTCAACTGAATCATCTGGCTCATGGAGGGACAGTGTGTTTTTAAATCGCTGGCGCTCGGTCATTTCTCACCATATCTGGAAAATAATCACATTTCTGGTTAGCCACAGCCTTCCTCTCGCTCACGGTCACTTTACTTTTCAGCTAGGATTAACGGTTAGCCCGTAAGGACCGGCAGAACGCGACGTTGCGCTCCCGTTCAGAAACACTGCTGTCAGGAGCATGTCTGCCCCTTAAGAAGGCGGCGTAATAGACAATGAATGGGATTACTGAATCACTCAGACGTAAGAGTCACCTGTTTTCACAGCGCCACTGCTTCGCCATACTTTCACCTAGAAACTTCATTTGACCATCAAAACGCAGTGATTTCTCTTGTCTACGCAGGGATGTATTTTATGTCATGCTGACATTTACAGTTTTTGCTCAGTGACTCCTCAAAAAAGTGAAAATTCTCAGAATCTGCTCTCTTCATGTGACGAGGCAGAGTGGAGAGGTGAAAAATCCGCCTCAAACTTTCACGATAGAATCGCTCTCACGACCAAATGACAAGTATTAGGAGAATGACATTTGGTCAGATTGTAAACAATTTTCCTGGGGTTCAATTTAATCCAAGTTTGAAGACCTAGCTCTTTCTGAAGTGAAATGACAGGCAGCAGTTTACAGCAAAATTGCACCCTTCTCTCCATAGGCACCAATGTCAACTGAATCATCTGGCTCATGGAGGGACAGTGTGTTTTTAAATCGCTGGCGCTCGGTCATTTCTCACAATATCTGGAAAATAATCACATTTCTGGTTAGCCACAGCCTTCCTCTCGCTCACGGTCACTTTACTTTTAAGCTAGGATTAACGGTTAGCCCGTAAGGACCGGCAAAACTCGACGTTGCGCTTCCGTTCAGAAACACTGCTGTCAGCAGCATGTCTGCCACTCAAGAAGGCGCCACGAAGAGTTGTCAGTATGTGTCTGTGATAGCTCGGCGCACTGAGCTCCTGCCTCTGGTGCGGGCGTCTTGGGTTCGAACCCAAGTTGTGATTTTTTCCTGCCGATCTTCCATGTTTTCTCTAAGTGATGTTTTATGACGTGCTTCGTCATAATTTCACCTCCAGACTTTTAGTCTTCAAAAAAAAAAAAAATCTCTTCTTTTCAGCCATGTATATATTGTGATGCTCGGATTTATGGTTTGCCATACAGAACCCTCCAAAAACCCCTGGCTTGATGGAAAAAAAAAAAAAAACATCTCAGAACATCTGCTACAGTGCCACAGAGGCGTCACTCAGTTTTAAGGACAGGGGGGCTTAGCCCCCAGGACATGCATAGGATGTCAACAAAAATTTCATTTTACAGCTAACAAAAACCTCTCTCCTTCACACAACCTTTACAGTAACTCCAATCAAAATTTTCACCAGGTGACATCTTCCTGTCTCTGCCTGTCAAAATAAAAGCACAGCACCATTTCTAAATAAAAGCCTGCGACGGACCGGAAAACGCCGAAATACGCCTCTCCCGCGCCCGCTCCGGATGGAGGTCGCGCGAGGGCCCGAGCGCCGCCCGGCCCGAGCCCCTCCCACGATTTCCGTGTGCGGGAATTGTCTAGTTTCTGTTTTTTGGACAATACAAATATAAAGTGTTTTATTTTTGAAGTAGAAAAAAAATGAAAACATGTTAAAAAGAAGGGGTATTCAGACCATCTGTATTTTTTTTATTTTTCTGAAGATTTATTCTTGATTTTTATTCTTTGATATCTTAAAATCGAGAGGTTAATATTTCTAGAATTGCAACAGGTTGGGAGCTGAAGCCTTGTGGTGACACTATATATTGCTCCATGATAAAAAATGATTAGCTCATTCTTACAGCTATTTAAAAAAATACTGAAAACATTGTATTCGATTAAAATGTAATTTAAAAAAAATGTTAAATGTCATCAGGGTTTTCAGAATCGCTCTTTGTCTGGTCCCTCACCTAGAGCCAATTTACCAGTGGCTATTGCCCCGGAGAACATAGCTCCCAGGATCACAGGGACACTCAAACCCCTCCACCGCGATAAGGTGGCGATTCTTTAGAGGGGAACACAGAACACACAGGACGCAGGACATGACGCAGGACAGGACACAAGACAGGACACAAGAGAGAACACAAGACAGGACACAAGACAGGACACAAGACATGACACAAGACAGGAGAGGAAAGGAAAGGAAAGGAGGAATAGAAAGAATAAAAAGAATAAAAAGAAAGAGTAGTAGGGAAAGGAAAGGTTGTTCAAAGCCAACACCACAGCTTCATCAAAAGATGGATATTGTACATTCATGGCTGCCTCCAGCAGCTTTTCTGCAGAGCCAAACATATTTTGAAGGTCCTTGAACATGGCCTTCGACATTTTGTCCATCTTCTGGGTCATTTGAATTATTTGTTTCGGTGGTGGTGTTGACACTAAAAAATTTACACAAATTAAAGGGTGATTTTGGAGAATGCCGACGCCAGTGTGCTCATTGCATCAGGAACCTTAGGACTTGATAGCTGGACATTTGTGGTCAGCTGGTGGCCAGTCTGGGGGCCACTACGACTACCTTGGTTGCTGCTGACTCTGTTGTCTCTTGGCTGGAGCAAATTTCCACTGGAACTTCAATGGTTCTGTGGGCGTCTCTGGTGTACATTGTTGAACTTGCCCCTGCGGTTCTGCTGTGGTCTGAACCGTTGCTGGTTGTCCCTTTTTACTTGGCCTTTGCAGTGACAGAATTTGCCACTGTGCTGTCTCTGTGCAAAGCCTGCACGAGAAGCGTTTCTGTAAAAGGGTCTGCGATGATAATCAGCTTGGTACGCTGGTCTGTTGTACCAAGTGGGCCTTGGATTGGTCAGCCTTTGGTAGCTGGGATACCTCTGCCAAGCCCATGCACGACCAGTGTTCCACTGCCTGCGTGCAACTCGATTCCTAGTGTTGCGGCTGGCATGGGGTTGTTGTCTTGCAACGCTCACCCCTTGAGGCCCACATCGTTGCACAGCTGCAGGAGGGCGCTGCCTTCTTTGAAACTGGGCGCGCTGTTCATGTCTGTGATTTGCCTTCCTATCAGAGGAATTTCTGTTGGGTGCCGAGTCAGAGTTTCTACCATGGCTGAGATGTGACAGTTGGTCAGCCATTCTTCTGTTAAACGGAACGGCGCGGTATGGTTTTTTACTTTTAGTCGAACCATTGTCGATGGCTCTTCTGTTGGTTCCGCTCATGTCTTGGTCTCCGGAGGTGCAGCTACCTGGGTTGCTGCTCCGAGTTGTTCCAATGGCAGGTTTTGCCTTGGAAACATTGTCTTTCTCGTCCGGTGAGCCTGTGATTTTTCGGCGGCTGGCAAGCAGTTCATGTCTGCGATATTTACGCAGTGCCTGCAAATCCATGGAGGCGATGGCTCTTCTCTTGCTTCCTCTCATGTCTGGGTGTCTGGAGGTGCAGCTACCTGGGTTGCTGCTCCGAGTTGTTCCAATGGCAGGTTTTGCCTTGGAAACATTGTCTTTCTCGTCCAGTGAGCCTGTGATTTTTCGGCGGCTGGCAAGCAATTCATATCTGCGATGTTTACGCAGTGCCTGCAAATCCATGGAGGCGATGGCTCTTCTCTTGCTTCCTCTCATGTCTGGGTGTCTGGAGGTGCAGCTACCTGGGTTGCTGCTCCGAGTTGTTCCAATGGCAGGTTTTGCCTTGGAAACATTGTCTTTCTCGTCCAGTGAGCCTGTGATTTTTCGGCGGCTGGCAAGCAGTTCATGTCTGCGATGTTTACGCAGTGCCTGCAAATCCATGGAGGCGATGGCTCTTCTCTTGCTTCCTCTCATGTCTGGGTGTCTGGAGGTGCAGCTACCTGGGTTGCTGCTCCGAGTTGTTCCAATGGCAGGTTTTGCCTTGGAAACATTGTCTTTCTCGTCCAGTGAGCCTGTGATTTTTCGGCGGCTGGCAAGCAATTCATATCTGCGATGTTTACGCAGTGCCAACAAATCCATGGATGCAATAGCTCTCCTGTGTGACCCATGTGCCGTACGTTTAACACCCTCATCAATCACTGACTCTGAGATTCTGCGGTAGCGAGCCAACAGCTGGTATCTCTGTTGCGTGCGCAGGACCCACAAATCAGAAGAATTCCTCTTTGGTTCCTTGGCTGTGGTGGCATCTCTTGGTGCCTTGGAAATAGAAAGATTTCCAAGGCACAGGTTGTTGTAGCGGTGCATTTTGTGTAGTGCACACAAACTCCGGTTCTTCTCTGCTAAAGTCCGGTGAGTGTTAAAAATCGCAGCTAATCACGAGAAATCGTGGGTTGAACTGACTCTGTTACTGAGTTATTGAGTTACACTTGTGGACTTTCTGTCACTTGTGGACTTTCTGTCAGTTGTGATGACATCACAGAGATCAAAGACATTCAAAAAATGCACATTCAATGTGCATTTTTTGAATGTGCACATTGAATGTGTATCAATGCACATTCAATGTGCATTTTTTGATGATGATGAACACACACACACACACACACACACACACACACACACAGAGTTGATCTGACAGCAGAGGAAAACATAACCACATTCTCAATGTATTTTAAATGTTAATTATAAAATTGTTTCATTACTTGATGACTTTAACCTGTCTTTAGTGTGTTATTGTGTTTTCTGTGTGTTTTAAAGTGCTTATGGTGTGTGCTAATGTGTTTATAGTGTGTGTTAATGTGTTTTAATGTGTTTATTATTATATTTCATCATTTGTTTGAAGGAGAACGGATGAACAGCGGCCATCTTTGCTTTCTTCTTGTGCTTCTCTTGTTGCATCGGCTGTTGTTCTAGAAGAAGCTCTGCAGCTCCTCAGTTTACAGGAGAATCAGCTATATTTTTGCACAATTTTATTTTTATTTCATATGGAGAATGCTCACATTTATGTGTTAAAAACAACAGTGGCTTCAACGTCTAACTAATAGAAATCCTAAGATTAAATGAACATTTAGTTGTTAGGATCAGAACTTTTCAATTCAATTCAGTTTTATTTACATCTCATAGCTTCACAAAGACAGAAAGGACAAAAAGTGAGAAAATATCACAAGTGGAGCGATAAAAGTACGGAAAAAGAAAGTAAAAGTAAAAGAAAGTAAAAGAAAAGAGAAAGTAAAACCCAAGGGAGCTTTGAATCCTTTGGCACGAGGATTGCGTCCATTCATTATGTCAAACAGCCTGTCAATCATCTATAAAGAAATATCGGCATCTAAATCACTATCATTACAGAGTTTCATTAGGTATCAGATAGTTGAAATCAACACTCATCCATTCAAAATATACAGAGAACAGAGTACTTATTTCTAAACTGTATGTACAATGAGTTAATATGCAAGTATTAGTATTTGCTTGACTTCCTTATTTCCATAGGTCTGCTTTGTACTACAGTAAATTTCAGAGCTTTACCACTCAAACATCTGTGAAGGTATGTGTAAGGTTATGTACAACCTTTTGTGTTTATGATGAACATGCAATATCATTGTCATGATTCCTCCCTCTCCTACTCGGCAATCAGCCTAATCACCAGCGGCTGTGACAGAGCGCGGCTGCTCTCCATCAGTAATCAGGGCAGCATAAAAGCCTGACTCACTTCACCACTCACCGCTGGATTATTGCACTCTGTACGCTGCACACTGGACTCTACAAACCGCATGTCGCCACATACACTTCGCTGTTTGGACTCTGTTTCATGCTTCTCACCATATGCTCGCCACTACCTGGACTCCACTTCACTCAGTTAAATTACCTTGCCGGCTCCGCTTTCTCCCCTCCGTCTGCGCTTGGACAATCTGCTCCTCAGCCATCGTTGCGCCCCTCATCTCCGGCTCCCTCTGGTCCGTTCCCCCTGTTTTCCGGATTCTCCAGTCAGTTCCCTTCCTTGGTTAGTTTAGATTTGTGTTTAGTTTTTACCTCGGCCTTCGGGTCCGCCCTTACTTCAATTCAGTTAGTTCTCCATTCTGTTATTTCCCCTTGCTTCCCAGATTAAGAGTTTTCTGTTATACATACATATATATGTATATATATATATATATATATATATATATATATATATCGCTTTATTAAATCATCATTAATTCACCCGTCTGTCTGATTGCCTGCTGCATGGGTTCACAACCGCCTAGATCATAACAATCATGGTTTATGACAACATTTTGATGTTGAATTTAGAATCAGTCAGAATTGTCAACAAATTGTTCCTGATGCTCAAATCAAATTTTATTTTTTTGTTTTTTTAAAACATGTACTTGGTTCTATAATCATTAATAGTATTACCTCAATGAATTCTGCCGTTGCCTCACAGTCTTTAAACTGAGAGTACCCAAGATCCCTCATTGTGCGGAGAGCCACTGACACAGAGCGACTCAGTGTCTGCGCAGCCAGGGACAACCTCATCTTGTGTTTCTCAAAGTAGACATGTTTGTCTGTAATTTTATTGGCAGCGTGCAGTCCATCCTTTTTTTGCGCATCATTGAGATGATTAACCCTCAAGCGACCAAGCTATTTTAGCGACTAAAATGACCGACTGGCGTCATTTATGACCCCACTATATTTGACACAGGAAGATGTCTACTTTATTGCCTCTTTTTGTGCTTTCTTACCTATTCCACGCCACTGCATTTTAAGATGGATATTCTAAAATAACCTTCTTTTATTATTCATGGATTTTAATCATTTTTGACTCAGAGCTAAAGTAAAACCATATGAACAATATGATGCATTGTAAGAACGCAATAACATTTATTTAGACACGCTTTGTCTGCCGCCACTTCTTTTAAAACTTTATTCCTTTTGTTTCCTCAATAGTAAATCAAAAGTACATAAAAACAAAATCTACACAAACATCTTGTCTGTATGTGTGCAATGTAACATGCAGAGAGGTATTTAGATTAGGGGCGGCTACGGCTCAGGTGGCAGAGCCCTTCGTCCAATGCAAGACACTTTACCCACCTTACCTCCAGTGCTGCCACTTACACTGGTGTATGAATGTGTATGCTGTGTAATGTTGGTGGTGGTCAGAGGGGTTGTAGGAGTGGATTGGCAGCCAGTCAGTCTGGCCCAGGGCAGCTGTGGCTAAAAATGTAGGTCTACCAGCTATAGTGCACTGCAAAACACTGAAATATAGCGATTAGAGGTAAAAATAAATAAATAAAACTAAGGCCTACAATAGTGAAAAACCTATACACGAAACCATAGATTAATTTAAGTGACAGTTTCACGAATCCTTGTGAGACCGGGTTGTATATGAATATTTTAGGTTGATGAAAAGCGGACCGACGTGGCGGATGTGGTAAAAAAATCATTTCGAAGCCTTGTCTGGATTAAAAAAAGAAAAGTGGAAGATCAAATAAATAATAAAAACTGAGGTTTCACATCAGTATTTCACTTGTGCTGTTTTATTTGTATGGTTGTTTGAATATGTTAGAATATTAACATGACTTATCTTCTATAATTTCTGTTTTTTGGACAATACAAATATAAAGTGTTTTATTTTTGAAGTAGAAAAAAAATGAAAACATGTTAAAAAGAAGGGGTATTCAGACCATCTGTATTTTTTTATTTTTCTGAAGATTTATTCTTGATTTTTATTCTTTGATATCTTAAAATCGAGAGGTTAATATTTCTAGAATTGCAACAGGTTGGGAGCTGAAGCCTTGTGGTGACACTATATATTGCTCCATGATAAAAAATGATTAGCTCATTCTTACAGCTATTTAAAAAAATACTGAAAACATTGTATTCGATTAAAATGTAATTAAAAAAAATGTTAAATGTCATCAGGGTTTTCAGAATCGCTCTTTGTCTGGTCCCTCACCTAGAGCCAATTTACCAGTGGCTATTGCCCCGGAGAACATAGCTCCCAGGATCACAGGGACACTCAAACCCCTCCACCGCGATAAGGTGGCGATTCTTTAGAGGGGAACACAGAACACACAGGACGCAGGACATGACGCAGGACAGGACACAAGACAGGACACAAGAGAGAACACAAGACAGGACACAAGAGAGAACACAAGACAGGACACAAGAGAGAACACAAGACAGGAGAGGAAAGGAAAGGAAAGGAGGAATAGAAAGAATAAAAAGAAAGAGTAGTAGGGAAAGGAAAGGTTGTTCAAAGCCAACACCACAGCTTCATCAAAAGATGGATATTGTACATTCATGGCTGCCTCCAGCAGCTTTTCTGCAGAGCCAAACATATTTTGAAGGTCCTTGAACATGGCCTTCGACATTTTGTCCATCTTCTGGGTCATTTGAATTATTTGTTTCGGTGGTGGTGTTGACACTAAAAACATTTACACAAATTAAAGGGTGATTTTGGAGAATGCCGACGCCAGTGTGCTCATTGCATCAGGAACCTTAGGACTTGATAGCTGGACATTTGTGGTCAGCTGGTGGCCAGTCTGGGGGCCACTACGACTACCTTGGTTGCTGCTGACTCTGTTGTCTCTTGGCTGGAGCAAATTTCCACTGGAACTTCAATGGTTCTGTGGGCGTCTCTGGTGTACATTGTTGAACTTGCCCCTGCGGTTCTGCTGTGGTCTGAACCGTTGCACTGCCAGTGTCATGGTAATGACTGGATGCAGCTAATTTACAAAGAAATGATTCTGAACTACATGTCAGCTTTCAAAGATTGGATTTTTCATAGAACACTTCATGTTTTTATATTTACAGACTGACAGACAGGAATCCTAAGGCCAGTAATCTCCTCAATTAATTATGCTTAATCATCAGAGAATCATTAAACCAGCTCTGCATCTAACAGGTTCCTGCAGCCCAGAGGGATCTCAGGAACCATCAGAGTACAATCCTTTCCAGATCCAATAAATAAATAAAGGGCATTGTAAAAACCCACCATTACAAACAGGATGAATTCACTGGTCTTAGCTGGAACCCTCTAATTAGCAATTAGCCTGCAATCTTATTTTCAACTGAACAATTACAAAACACACGAAAATTATTGGTAAACAGACAAAGTTTACAGCAAGCCGCTCGTGGCTGATCTCTGTGGCTAATGCTAATGCTAACACATACTGCAGTGGCACACATCGGCAGCTTAAACTGTCTTTTAGAGTCTCCAGAATTCTGCTCTTACCGGCTGCAACCCGGATTTTGGAGATGAAGGCAATCCTGCACAGTTTGCCGCAGATCTTGATCCTTTCCCAACAGAAACTCACGGACACTTTGTTTGAACTCGGTCATTCATTCTCAGTTCCTCCTCAGTGCTGCGTGTGTCCCCTTTTTTGCCGCCGGTGGCAAACCTGCAGCCGCAGATTGTTTCCGCCCCAGCTGAGTGTCGGACCTGTGCGTAAATGCTTCTCCTTTGAGTTTTTTTTTTTATTTTTTATTTTTATTTTATTTTATTAACAATACACAATAAACTTGTACAATTTAACAACCATGGCTTTGGAAGGAAAAACATGAAAAACTCTTAAAATGGGAACAAAGTCAAGAGGTAATAAAATAAAGTAGGTCAACAATAATTAGATAATTAGACAAAAAATAAACAATAGTGCAACAAATTGTGCAAGGGTATGAGTCCGGAACAATAAATTCAGTTTTTAGTTCAAAGGGAGTCATTTTGTTGTTGACTTGAGTCCAGTGGGGTATCACCTATATAAGAAAATAATTTCATGGCTTTAGGACCTTTCATACATTTCAACGATTTTAAATACAATTTAAGTTCATTTTTGAAAAAGGAAAAAGCTGGGTGAGCATTTCTGACATTTGCTTTTGTGAATACAGAATTTAGCTATACATAAAATCACATTAATACAGAGTTCTTCTTTTTTGTTATTTAACAGGATACCAAATGTTATATCATCTCTTGAGAAACAGGATGGTGATGAAGGAAATATTTCTTTTATCCATTTCTGTAAATCTTCCCAAAACTTTTGTACTGTCACACAGTGAAAGAAAAGATGGTCTGTTGTTTCTATATCAACATTACAAAATGTACAACTGTTTTCTTGTATATTAAAACGAATTCTAAGTAACTCTTTAGAAGGATAGATGTTGTTCATAATTTTGAAGTGTGTTTCCTTGACCTTAGGAGCAACTGGAAAGGATAAATACATTGTTCTCAATATTGAAATGGTCTTTTTATCAAATTTGGAAAGAATATCATTTTTATTTTGTACCTCAGGAAATAATTCATCTGCAAAACATCTTCTAATAAGAGAGTTACTACATTTTTTATCTATAATAGATATTCCATGAATCATGGGAGAAGTGAGATTAACTTGTGTTTTTTGATGAGCAAGGTAATTTTTGGATAAAAAGATAAATTCTTTTGGGAAGAGCACTACGTAAACGCATAAAATCTAAGAAAGGGGGGGTGAAGTTGTATTTTGCACAGAAATGTTCATAATCTAGTAAATTTCCTTCATCGTCCATAAGATGTAATATTGACCAAATATTCTTTTTATACCAGTCATCATAATAAAAGGATTTGTTACGATGAAGAACATATCGGTTGTTCCAAATTACTGTTAAATGTGGAGAGAAGTTATGAACATATAACATTTTCCAATACAGTAAGATTTGCTTGTGGAACTCTGATAAGGATATAGGAAGCTTACTAATTTCGAAGTCACAACCAGCAAAAGATTTAGACCACCAGTTTTTTAAAAATGTAGTTAGGGATACAGTACCATAGGGAGCTCTGATTTTTGAGCCAAGATTTAAGCCAATTTATCTTCAATGTACCATTAAGGCATTCTAAATCAATCATTTTTAGGCCACCTTCATTTGTATCTTTGACCATATGGCTTTTTTCAGATAATGTGGTTTATTACGCCAGATGAAATTAAAATTAATTTGGTTTATTGATTTAATTGAATTTGAAGAAACAAGCATTTGAGTAAAGAGGGTAAATGCACCTTGACAAGCTCTCCATCTTTGTTAGATATATACGACCTAATATTGATAAATCTCTTTGGAGCCACATGTTGAGTTTGGTTTTACATTCCTTGAGTTTTGTCTCAATGTTGATAGTTTGACATATTTTTTGTCTTTACTGAGTTGGATACCAGATATTTGATCTCTGATTTCACAGGTATGCCACATATTTCTTTTGTAGTGGTGTCATGAAGAGAAAAATTTCACACTTCTTAATGTTTAAACGTAATCCTGAAGCTTAGAGAATTTTCGAATTTTTTTCAATTACTTTTGGGAACTGTTCCTTATTTTTTAAAAATAATGTTGTGTCATCCGCTAATGGCTGATCACAATTTCTGTACCCAGTACATTAAGTTTTGAAATATCATCGCTTTGTTTAATATAATGGATAAGATCTCAGTAACCAGAAGAAATAAGTAGGGAGAAATTGGGCAACCTTGCGGGATACCAACATCAACCTTAAAGCTTGGAGTAGAACCATTTGGAAGAAGAACACAGCTATTTATGTTTTCATACAGGCCACAAACCCAAATTTCTAAATTTAAGACCAAACCAAAACGCTCCAGTGCAGTAAGAATAAATGGATGTTCCACCAAATCGAAGGCTTTGTAAAAGTCCAAAAAGAAAATAAAGCCATCGTCTTGGATCAGATTACAATATTCAATTAAGTCCATAACCAACCTTATATTATTATGTATTGATCTTCCTTTCATAAAACCAGATTGTGGTTTCAGAAATTACACTTGAAAGTCCTGATTGTAGCCTTGATGCAAAAATATAAGTTAGAAGTTTGTAATCAGAGTTCCTGAGCGTAATGGGTCTTCTATTATCTATAATTCTAGGGTCTTTATTGGGTTTTGGAATAGAAACTATAACACCATGTCTCATTGGTAGTTGGGAGAGAGCAAGTTTTCGAAAATTTCTAGAAAACATTGAACAGCAATTCTCTAATTTCCATCCAGAAGTGTCTGTAAAAGTTTGCTGTGAGGCCGTCTGAACCAGGAGATTTGTTAAGTGCTAATCGGTTGATTACAGCATCAAGTTGCAGCAATTGTGAGGGGTCCATCACAGGTGTCCTCTGTATTTCTCATCAATTTTTGGAATATGCTGAGCAACATTCTGTAGAAACGTTTCACAATCAGATTTAGAGAATTTTGAACAATAGAGATTGCTGTAAAATTTGTAGGTTTCAATTGATATTAATTTATTATCACTAATTTCTTTGTTGTTGATTAACAAAGATTTCACATTGTTTTTTTCCTGCCTGTTTTTTTCTAATCCACAGAAATAAGCTGAATTCTTCTCACCTTCTTCTATCCACTTTGCACGAGATCTAATAAATGCTCCTTGAGCTTTGTGAGTGTAGATTTCATCTAAATTTGACTGTAATTTTAATATTGTTTGTTTATCATCTTCACTCAACATTTGTTTGCTGCAAAGACTGTTTAGTTGATTTATAATGTTTAATTCTTTTTGATCAAGTTCTTTTTTTGTGTTTTTTGCTGAAAGAAAATAGAAGCTTCACGAATTTGAATTTGAGGAATTCCCACTTTTTAGCTGGAGTGGAAAGTTCTTCAGAAGATTCAATTTCACTTATAAGTGATTTTATCATTTGACAATATTCATCATTTTTGAGCAAACTTGGAATTAAATTTCCAAAATTTGTTTGAAAAGATTTTAGTTTTTGAATTCAACATGTAGAGAGATGACACTGTGATCAGTTAAAGGAGCTGCTGAAATAGTAGACTTGATGTTGTAACATAGTAAGGTATTAGAAATCAACCAGTTATCAATTCTCGATTTCGAGTTGTAGTTTGAACCAAACCAGGAAAATTGAGTTACTCCAGGATTAAGATACTTCCATGCATCGGTGAGACTTAAACCACTACAAAATTATTAAATATGATATTAGGAATGGCTAGAAGTATATCTAGACGGGAATCTATCTAAGAATCATCATTAACTAAGTTAAGATCTCTCCTATTATTACATTTTCAGTAGCGTGTGATACTTTAAGATCATCTAGATGGAATGTTAATTCATCAAGTAAACGCCTGTTCTCACTAATGTTTATTAGAACCATATATATTTACCACAATATTTTCACATTGTCAATAATTGCAATAAGAATCAGCCAACGACCATTTTCATCTGCCACATTATATATTATCTGACCAGGGAAGTTTTTGAGGAGAATAGCTACACCTGCTGATTTAGAAGTGCCGTGACTGAAAAAGTTTTGTCACCCCATTGTTGAGTCCAAAATTTACTGTCTTCTTCTTTTGAGTGTGTTTCCTGCAACAAAAAGATTTGTGCTTTTTTCCCTTTGCAGAATAAAAACAGACTTTTACGTTTTGTCAAGTCTCTCAGACCCCTTGCATTCACAGATAAAAAAGAAAGCGAGCTTTTAAGTTCAACCATGAAAAAAACAACAGCTTTAAAACAAGCAAACAAAAAGGAGCTTAATTGTTCAGAAGTTCACAGATAAGTTACCAACAGTAACAAAGAGTGGCAAAACCCTGAGTGTAAACATTTTTTGTATGAACCTTCAGGACCAGGAAACATCATGGTGTGACTCTCTGACCATTGATGTATGCATACCGACCACGATACACAACCTTGTCTCCTCTTCTCTTGGCAGCATCAACTTTAGGCCACACCGCCGCTCTTGCTTCCAGCACATCTTTGGAAAAGTCTTGGGCAAATGAGAAGCCGCGCTCTTTGCAGATTTTGTTGTTGTACGTCACCTTCCACAGCTCGTCTCTGTAGATCCTCATAGTGAATTGCAAGATGATCTGCCTTGGGTGGGTGGTGTTGGGTCGTCCAAGATGATGTACAGTATCCAGGATGAATCCCATTTTTTCTTTCAGCATCAGACACTTTTTCTTCCAACACCGTTACCTTTTTTTCCAGCACATCATTTTTCTCTTTAAGGACATTCACTTCATTTTGCAGCTGTTTGTTTTTCTCTTTGCATTCTTGTATTTCAGCAGAATTAAATTCAAGAGATTTGTTGATGTTTGCTATGGCAATGGTGTTTTGTTGGAGGTCTGACTTCATGCCAATGATGAGAGCATGCAGAGCTTGGATCTCACTGGACTGAGAGTGGATAGCTTTTAAGACATCTGCAATGGAGGCAGAACCCAGGTTGGCATCAGAGGCATCGTTGTTAGTTTTTACCTTCTTTGGGGCTGTGGAGTCTTTCCAGGCGAAGCAAGGGCGTTTCTCAATCGTTTGACATCCGAATCCATGGCGTCGAGAGCACAGTAGTCGTGGGAAATGAGCGCGTTAGCTACTTTAGCATTAGCATTAGCTACTTTAGCGTTAGCATTCATGAGTCTTTAAAGTCTATAAATGCTGCAGAATTCACCTGCTTTAAGGCACAACAAAGTTCGTCGCAGTCTTTTTAGTCGTCACAGAGTCTGTTTTTGGGTTGGCAGTTGGTCCTGTTTTATTTAATTCAGGGTTTCACCAGAGAAAAATTACCACACGACCGTCCCCGTCGCCATCTTGCCCGGGTCGTCCTTCTCCTTTGAGTTTTCAGCTCCTTCCAGTTTGACTTGACACATAGACTGCTTTGCACTCTGTGTCACCTGTACCTTTAGACCTCTGAATAAAAGAACAAAAGAGTTATTGCAAAGAACAAAAAGGTTTTGCCTCCACAGCAGCTTGTTATGAAAATGATTGTATTTGATGATTGAATGTTCTTATTCATTGTAATACTGTGTGATGTGTGCTAAAAGAGGAACAAGGACACGAGCTATCATCAATATTATTTCATCTTGCGTGTCTAATTTTTTTTAAAAATGACATCATATAAATATGCACTACTGTTCAAAAGTTTGAGGTAACTTAGAAATGTCCTTTTTCTTGAAATCAGTTTTTTCAATGAAGATAGCATTAAATAAATGATAAATCCAGTCTAGACCTTGTTAATGTGGTAAATGACTATTGTAGCTGGAAACGGCTGATTTTTAATGGAATATCTCCATAGGGGTACAGAGGAACATTTCCAGCAACCATCACTCCTGTGTTCTAATGCTACATTGTGTTAGCTAATGGTGTTGAAAGGCTCATTGATGATTAGAAAACCCTTGTGCAGTTATGTTAGCACATGAATGAAAGTGGGAGCTTTCATGGAGAACATGGAATTGTCTGGATGACCCCAAACTTTTGAACGGTAGTGTACAGAAGGATATGGAAATCATAATGCAGTGTTTGAGCGGTCGTAGGTGAGCTGGTGTGCTTGAGCTGCAGCGAGTACTGGAGAGGACTTTATAGATCTACATGCACCACCGTTCAAAAGTTGGGTTTTCATGTTTTACATTTCTAAGTGACCCCAAACTTTTGAACGTTCATGTTTGCGTCAGTAGACTGTTTTCTGCTCAAGTCTGCTAAAATTGGATCCAACCTGTTAACCTGCACACCAACTGACCTACAAGAGCTGCCGTGTTCATGTGCTGGGGATGCAAATTTTGGATAATTGGTGGCCTTAAAAAAGAACTGAATTATCATTTGCATGAAACGAAGCCAGGAGACATCATGATGTGACTGGTTCAGCAGGCTTTGAGTGACACTGAATTAAACTTCTGCTTCAGGAAAACATGAAAGCTCTAACCAGCAGCCATTAATCGTCACAGGAGACTTTTTCACTGATCTTGTGTTGTGTTTGGTGAATTTACCATGTTGTGTATTTGTACTTTCTCTGTGTACTTCACTGACAGTCATCTAACCACTGAGAGGTAGAACTGCTAAAAGTGTTTGAAGTTAAACACAGCAGTGTGTATCTGGTTCAGACAGAATTAATCCTAATGAAATGTGTGTGTTTCATGTAGTAACATAAGAAGGTTTTGTTTGAATGGTATGTTTTATTTTGCACAGGACCTGAGGTGTTGTTCATATTGTGTGTTTGGTTGTGTTAATTGTGTGTAGTGATCTGAAATTCTGAGCCCTGTTTTCAAAACCGTGCTTAAGCAATCTTTTAAAAAAAATGTAATGCTAATGTTTCACAGATGAGACTGACAGCACATATCTACAGCCAGCAGCCAGTTAGCTTAGCATAAAGTCTGGAAACCACACAATGGGATAAATAAAGGTGCTAACAGGAGCTAAAATGGTTCCTAACAGTCATGCTACTGAGAAAACACTTAAATTCCACAGAAAATCTTCCATCTAGATTACATTTAATTCCAAAAAAGTTTAAGAGAAAATACCGCTGGTATTTACAACATAAAACAGATGAGAAGTGAATGAAAACCTCCACATTACTTGGCGATTGCTATTTGTTGTGGTCTGTATCCAAAGCTCTGGATGCTAGAAAGCAAATCTCGTTACGAAATCACGCGAGCTATCGTGCGATTTCTCGTGAAATCGCACGTTTTCTCGTGAAAATGCCCCACACTTTTCGCTAGCTGAGCTGCGAAGCTGCTTGCCTGGCTAAATACTGGAGCTGTGT